>NW_019392868.1:461561-762370 GCF_000648675.2 Cimex lectularius | reverse complement strand
TATCGCCCTCCAGCAGTGAGTGTTTAGGGTCGATGGTCAACTTTCGAGTACTCACCGACTAATCAGAATGAATGCAATTCACGAACGTATTTATTTATGCAACGGACTTATCTAATTTAATTAGTACTAAGCTAGATTATAGTCTGCATGCTGAAATGACCCAGCTGGCTATAGTCCCCGTCGGAGCCTAACTCTGTTGGTAGGGAAACGACGATCTCCTGACCATATGGCTTAAGGTGATACTAGCAACCCGGTCACATAACGGGGTGGGTGAAAATCAGTCCGATAACTACAGGGACATCACGATATTATTTGAACTATAGGTTGTGTGAACTTAAAGTTTATCAGAAAAGGTAAAACCTTCGACATGTGCTTACTTTACCATATGAAACGTCATGCAATTTGGGTTTCTCTGCTGTTAAAAAATCAGCCTTTTCTTGACATTTTAATAGCATTGTATTAAAAAACTACCATTTTGATTTTGTTTGTGGAAGAGAAGAGGTGGTACGTCCAAACGATTCGGATGCCCCTCAATTGCCTAAACTGCTGTTTTTATTACCGGTTACCAAACATACTAAATAGCGCGGCTATGTTTACTCCGCCTTGAAATCTACCACCCCGAAGATGAGATTAAATACCCGAAAACTGCTGCTTTCCCCATAGTCTACTATACCAAGTTGAAGAAGATCTCAGTGAAATACAAAATCCTGCAGTGTTTCCAGGCGGTTTAGACGGTTCAGGTGTGGCCAATCGTCGTGCCTATCTGTTTAGCTGAAAGGCCGCCAAGTGCTGACAAAACTGCGCGGTTTAGGTTTTTATTTTATGGCTTATTAAACGAAGAAGTTTTTATGAAATTTTCCAGGCTCTACCTTGAATTTTTCCAATGAGATTACAAATTTGAAAGATGTGGTGATTTTTTTTTTTTACCAAAAATTAAATTGAGAGTTATAAAAGGGCAGTTAAAGCAAATTTATCGCTCTTTTCAATGGACTTTTTGCATTTTTCCCAAAAATTAATACTAGAAAACCGGAGATAATTGAGAAAAAAACATAAAATGTTGAATATCTGCAAAAGGGTTGAGAATCGAAACCATAAGAACATTTTTGTCATTTTTTGTGTGAAATTCACTGGCAAAATTTGTGACGCGAATAGCATGAAACCCGGTATTTATTATTATATCCATTATATATTTATATTTATACTATTATTATTTCGAGATCGTGAGATGCGGTCTGGTGTGAATTTTAGAAAAACATTTTCTTTATCGTGCACGGTTCGATCTTTATTGGGATCATCTTCAGGGCCTGGGATTTATAAACATTGTTTAAATTGTTATTCAGATATCGTGAGATGCGGTCGGGTGTGATGTAGGTTTCAGAAAAACATTTTCTTTATCGTGCCAACGTTTCGATCTTTTATTGAGATCATCTTCAGGGCTCAAAGTGTTTGTCTTCTGTGTAATTGTGCCATCCTTGCGTGTCGTGTTGAGAGTGCCCGTGCAACACGACACGCAAGAATGGCACAATTACACAGAAGACAAACACTTTGAGCCCTGACGATGATCTCAATAAAAGATCGAAACGTTGGCACGATAAAGAAAATGTTTTTCTGAAACCTACATCACACCCGACCGCATCTCACGATATCTGAATAACTATCGATTAACGGTCACTAATCTCTACACATTGTTTAAATTTTACAAATACATGTAGGGTGTGGGGAAAAAATGAATTTATACAATGCTACAATGTGAAGGTAACTAGGCCCTGAAGATGATCTCAATAAAGATCGAAACGTTGGCACGAAAAAGAAAATATTTTTCTAAAAGTCACACCAGACCGCATTTCACGATCTCCGAATAATCGTTGACTAACGGTCACTAAACACCACACATTATTATTATTATATCCATCCGGTTCACATTATAATTATATCTACAGTGACTCACAGATTCGTTCACAGCTGAATGCAAATTGGGTTATATCATTATTTAATTTTAATTAAGGTTTTTAGTTGAGATGAAAAAAAGCTAATGGCACGAGAGGGATTCGAACCCACGACCTTCGGCTAGATACGCCTCTGCTCTGCCACTTGAGCTGTCGTGAGTTCGATCCACTCGGACACCAACTCCCACTCGTGACTGTAGCTTTTCACCTCACCAAGACCTTACATAAAAATGGAATCCCAGTGGATCGAGGTCATGATAGCTCAGGTGGTAGAGCAGCGGCGTATCTAGCCGAAGGTCGTGGGTTCGAATCCCTCTCGTGCCATTAGCTTTTTTTTCATATCAACTAAAAACCTTAATTAATTGTCGTATTAATTGGTCAAGCGGACCACGAAAATAGTGAATTAATTATTTACTTTACAAAACAATTGTAGGACATCAAATAAACGTATTTTTTTAAGTAATTTTATTTATCTTAATACAAAAAACACCCGAAAAATTAAATTGTTCCTATATCATGATTATTAAAATAATGTAAAAGAAATTACCGTGTGCGAACGATAACATGATTGTGTCATAAAAAGTCCTTTTATTATTTTGTACCTCCTCTGGCTTTCAGAACTGTATCAGTCCTTCTGGGCATACTTCTCACGAGATTTCTGTACTGTTCTAGATCAATTAGGTCCCATTCAACGTGTGTTTTTACCCAAAGTTGATCGAAGTTTGAAGCGTCTCCTGCAGCATCGGCTAAAGATTTTTTAGTTTTCCCTACAAGTGCTCAATTGAATTAAGGTTAGGTGACTGTGGGGGCCATTCCATGGCATTAAAACCACGATCAGCAAGCCACTCTTTGGTCAGCAACGGTTTCTTCAGTTCCCGTCGCTCTTAATTCGGCCTCAGCAAACATCTCCGTTTGTTTCAGCAATGACATCCATATTATCATTATCACCTGGCTTACGCTGAATTTGGACAGCATTGTCAACCTGTCCTGATCGAACGGAGCGCGTAGATACAACGCCTTTTGGCCTCGGAAAATTTTGTTTTATGACCACTCCTCTTCTTTTTAAAACAACTGTCGTAAATTCCGGAAGATCTTTCAGGTTATTACCCCAATAATAACAATTTATATTTTTTTGAAATTTCACGATAAGGAAGTCCTTCTTGTAGATATTTTATTATTTGATCTTTCAAAAATGTTGAAAATGACTTCATACTGTAATTAAACGGAATAAGTCATAACCGTTAAGGAAAGGAAATATTTTCAATATGTAAGAAAAATAACTAAACTGATGATATCTGATAACAAATTTGAGACGAATTATTGAATGGTTTTTGCGAAATTTGCAATGAAGTAACCCGAGTCACAAAACTGTTCACATGAAGACTCGTAATAAATTGGCTCAATTCAAAGGTATAAACATAAATAAAGATTATTAGGGTGAATGTTTGTTTACCAACAGTTCAACGAACTCAATCCTATTGCTGTTGTCTGGATAAAAAATACGGGATTTACAAACTAGAGATAATAGAAAATTGTTTACTGATGTGAACAAATATGTGAGTCACTGTATCTAAGGTGCTTTGTTATAAAAGGCTACTAACATCCAAATATCCCATTACGTACAATACGATAATAGCACTTTTATTATAAGTACTTTATTTTTTCAGTATTCTTTTATTTATATTTGTCCTAGTTTTTCCAATTTTAGTTCCAATAATCTTTAATAAAGAATCTAAATAATTATTATTTTTAATTAACGAAAATTTATGGATGTTTCGTATGGCGGGTAGTTAGATGGAAATGTAAGTTTATATTAACTGTCAAATAAACAATGAGTGACAGAGATGAGACAAAAGTTGCCCGTTTGAAAGAGGATAGTTTTGACAGCTTACATTCTAGGCATGCTCCTCTTGAATAACCAGAGTACTTGAATGTCCTTTTCTCCTCCGACTTCCGAAAGTGTTCTCTAAAAGCCTTACTCAATGTGCATTAGTATGAAACTCCAACACAAATAACCGTTGATAAATGTTTTCAACCCTCTGCCCAACCGCTTGACTCGGGGATGGGCGCGTCATTTTTCACCGCTCCCCGTGTAGGCCGGCTAAGACAGAACTTTTTACAGCATAATTGATGGACTGTTTATTGAAACCGGGGTACGAAAATGTATCTAGGATCGTACAGATGGAATAACTGATTCGAATTTACCGATTAGACCCTTGCTCGTGGGTTATGGCCATGCTCGAATTGATTTTCAATCGTCCAACATGATCATGATTTAAATTATACAAACAATGTTACAATTTGAACAGAAACAAACAATTGAATTCGAAAATATTTTTTTTACGAAATCCCTTTAATAAAAGAAGCTTTATTGATAGTCGTACGTAAACGTAGAAAAGTTTACTGCTGCTTTGTTGATTTTAAGTCGGCGTTCGATTCGCCAAGCAGAAAGGCCATTTTCTATAAACTGTATGGGATCTCCGGTAAGTTTATCGAGGTATTAAAGTCGTTGTATAGCGGGACAGAGAGTGTTCTTTGGTGTAGGGGAGAGGTCACAAGTACCTTTGAAACTAGAGTAGGTGTAAGGCAGGGCTGTCTGCTTTCCCCTCATCTGTTCTCGCTGTTTATTAACGATTTACCCGAGTTTTTGGGTGGCGGGCTGTTTGTCGGAGCATCAAATATAAACTGTTTAATGTATGCAGATGATGTGGTTTTGATGAGTATTGAACCGGTTCAACTTCAAAAGATGTTAAACAGGTTGGGAGAATACTGCCGAATGTGGAATTTGTCAGTAAATTTGAATAAAACTAAGATTATGGTGTTTAGAAATGGCGGTAGACCATCAAAAAATGAACGATGGTTTTTAGAAAATGAAAGAATAGAGATAGTCAAAGAGTACAAATATTTAGGTGTAACGATGACTCCGCTACTTTCCTTCAATATGCATTTGGCCAATAAACTTAAGGTTGCTAAACAAGGATTGAATATAACCTGGAACGGTATTCTCAATAGAGGAGATGTTCCTCTAAAAAGTAAATTTAAAGTTTTTAATTCCGTCTCTATGGCTGTGATGTGTTATGCGTCACAAGTATGGGGCTACCATCAGTATGAAGTGGTAGAAAAACTTCTTTGTTTTTTTATTAAAAGTTGTTTGGCGCTCCCTATTATAGCGGCGCTTTGTTTGTGTATACGTTGAGCAGTCATTTAAATTATATACAGCGGGTTTTGGGTCTGAAACAAGATCGTTTGCCCTACCTTCTTGCTCAGGAGATAATAAAAAAAAACATTTTTTGGTTTAAAGAATTGAAAGTGTTGTCTTCCGGACTGAACTGTAGTTCTCGTATAAATTTTACAGATGCGAAAGATTTCAAAAGTTGGGCAGTACATTGCAGGCAGTAGAAACTCATCATAAAGAAGAATGTTTAAGAAAAGTGCAATGTTCTACATACCATTTAATATACAAGAAATTGAACTTCGATCTTGGGGANGCTTTTAACCCCTCGGGTCCTGGTCGCCCGCCCTGTGTAATATATAAGCCTTGGCTGGAGGAAAGAGACCAAGCATGTTATATATGTAAACTAAAAACGGTGGAAGATTTGTTTCATTTGTTGGCAGTTTGTCCAACTTTGGAGAACGTTAGGTTAATTTGGTTCTACAGATGTCGTTTGACATTCTGTGAGTATATAAAACTGTTAAATGGGAAAGATGGGTTTAGTTTGTATAGATATATTGTAGATGCGCTGAATTGCAGAGATAATTTTATGTTAAGTTTATAATTTGTATGTTAATTTAAGTTTTATTTGAATGTAAATTTGAAAGGGACAACTGGCAGACGACTAGATCATGCCATTACAAGTATTATTTTGTTATTGTGTAAAAAACATGTAATATTTTGTTTTCTTTTCTAAATATACTTAAAAAAAAAAGCTTTATTGATAGTCAATATGCAGAACATAGGCGTCCTTTGACTTTTATTAAAGTTTAAATAGAGGAATATTTGATTTAGTAATGTTTATATAATTATACTGGGTCTTGGGGTACTCGTGTTACAAACTTTGTCAGAAGATTCTACAGTCAAAATGGATCAAAAAAGTCCTAATTAACTATTGTCCGGATCTCACCAGTTTCGGAGTTATTTCCCGTTTTCTGATTTTAAACGATTTCACGTCCTTACTTCAAATAAACAATGATAACTCCAAAACTAAAAGGCTTTGGACAAATCCGTTGAGACCATTGAAAACTACGTTAAATTTCCAATTAGATATAATTAATACTAAAGTTGTAAACGTTAGTGAAATAAGCATTTTAGTAGCGAGAACTTTGAAAAAAAAAAAAATTTCAAAGGAAAAATTTACTATGGTGATTCTAAACTACTGTCTCCAAACCTAGAGACCAGCAAATTTTAGAAAACCTACTCCTTTTTCGCGGTGCAATTGCTTTTTTTATTTTCTTTTTTCAAAGATGAAGAAATTGATCAAGGAAAAGAATAAACCGTGGTAGAATTGGTACTTTTTCTGAAATTTGCTGGTCTCTAGATTTGGAGACAGTAGTTTAGAATCACCATAGTAAATTTTTCCTTTGAAAAAAATTTTTTTTTCAAAGTTCTCGCTACTAAAATGCTTATTTCACTAACGTTTACAACTTTAGTATTAATCATATCTAATTGGAATAGCAGTTAAGAATCACCATAGTAAGTTTTCCAACTTTGAAAAAAATGTGTGGTGTTTAGTGACCGTTAGCCAAGGATTATTTGGAGATCGTGAGGTGCGGTCTGGTGTGACGTAGGTTTTAGAAAAACATTTTCTTTATCGTGCCAACGTTTCGATCTTTATTAAGATCTTCTTCAGAGCCTGGGAATTATAAACATTGTCTAAATTATCCAAATACATATAACATATGAATATGAACTTAAGCAATGATGTACACAATAAAGAAATTTTACCCTTAATCAAAGTATTTGTGCTCACTCAAAGTGTGTGTTTTCTATGTAGTTGTGTCACTGTTGTTATTGAGATCATCTTCAGGGCTGAAAGTGTTTTGACATGATAAAGAAAATGTTTTTCTAAACCTACGTCACACCAGACCGCATCTCACGATCTCCAAATAATCTTTGAAAAATTTTTTTTTCAATGTTCTCGCTACTAAAACGCTTATTTCTCTAACGTTTACATGTTTAGTATTGATCACGTCTTAAAGAAAATTTAACGTACTTTTCAATGGTCCCAATGGATTTATCCAAAACCTTTTAGTTTTCGAGTTATAATTGTTTATTTGAGGCAAGGCCGTGAAATATTAAAAACTCAGAATAAGGGAAATAACACCGAAACTGTTGAGATTCGGACCATAGTTAATTAAGACTTTTTGGTTCCTTTTTTAATGTAGAATCTACTGGCAAAGTTTGTAAGACGAGTAGCCGAACACCCTGCATAAGTGTTTCTGATAACGATATTTGTTTTGAAGCTCTCCCCTCGAAAAATCTTTAAAAAATTTTATCTCAGTAATTGCTAATTTTTGTGTAGAATATTTCTTATTTTTGAAAAAAATAATCTAACCAATATATGTTTTTATGTGTTATGTATAAGTTTTTATGTTCTATGTACAGGGTGAATTGCTACTCGTGCTACAAACTTCTCCAGTAGATTCTTCACCCTAAAATGAACAAAAAAGTTCATATTGTCCATGGTCCGATTCTCANAGAATCGGACCATGGACAATATGAACTTTTTTGTTCATTTTAGGGTGAAGAATCTACTGGAGAAGTTTGTAGCACGAGTAGCAATTCACCCTGTATATGTTTTTCATATGTTTTAAGCTTTTCAATCTCTACAGTTTGTGTTCTTTTAATTTTTTTCTTTCTACTTTTATATTTTTTGTATTTTCTTCATTCTTTTTATGTCGAATTTTGGGCCGTTTGACTTTTTGGAAATATATAATTTTACATTTTCACCTAGATTTTTTGTTCGAATGCTTTAAGAAATATTGTGTATTTTTTATTATCCTGATATGTTTTTCTTTATATGTGAAATTAATACAATGAAAAAGCTGGTATTTTTCGTCGAGAAAAAATACAAAAATAGCATATTAAGTTTAACTGTGTTACCAACCAACGCATTGTTGGCACTCGATATTCTCCAACCCCCGTTCAATGTATGATTTTCTTTCTATATTACAGAAAGTAAAATATGTATTATTACCTTTATAACCATTGGAAATAGTGTTAAAAATGAATAATTTATTTTAAATTTAGCAAGGTTTAATAAAATCAGGTTTTACATATTAGAAAATGATTATTTAAAGATCGTGAGATGCGGTCTAGTGTGTTGAAGGTTAGAAAGACATTTTCTTTAAGGTGCCAATGTTTCGATCTTTATTGAGATCATCTTCAGGGCCTGGGACTTATAAGCATTGTTTTTTGTTCATTTAAAGAATGTTGGTATCATAAAGAAAATGTATTTTAACCTACATCACACCAGACTGCACCTAAATAAACGTTAATTATCACTAAATATTACACATATTCCAAAATGTTTTTACTATATTCTGTAAGGTTTTTTACAGGCTCAAGTGGTAGAGCAGCAGCGTAATTAGCCGAAGATCGTGGGTTCGAAGCCCGCTCTTGGCACTAACTTTTTCATTTCAACCAATACCTTACATAAGATGAATTAATTGAAAGACGTTATTTGGTCAATCGGACCACGAAATATAATGGATTCGGTTATTAGTTTTGACAACCTTCATCGTAGAAATGTGCCCTTTTTCATTTTGAATCAGTCATTTCCGCCAACGCTCATAAAGTGTAATAAACGTCATAAAACCGAGAAAAACACGTTAAAATAGTTTTTTTAAACACGGAAGCTGTTAACGCTGGTTAATGACTCCGGGGTGACATTAGACGCAAATAAAAAAGTCATTGGCGTGGCCCCCACTGCGGGGGTGGAAACAATATCACATCGCAAGTTGCCAGGGGCAGCCCAAATTTCATTCCACTGTTATATTTTATTTAAACGTACTTTTTCTCCACATATTATGCTTTCTGTGTATACCTCCCCCACTGGCCATATAAACACGGTTGGCTATATACAGCTTTTTTACGAGCCCATTCCAGGAAATCGAAATTTGGCGAGGGTTTGGGTCGAAAGGGGCCTCTCACTCTTTCCTCTATTACTTGACTCAATAACAAAGCACACACAATACCTGCCCGGCTCACTTGAGTCTTTCGTAAACATAAAAAAAACCTCCTCCAATTACCATTTATTTTAAATTTACTTTTTCATTTAATTTTCAATTTTAGTTCTCGCAACTTCAAATTACTTTTTCTCTTTTATATTTAAACTATATTTTCTTAAGAAAACAGAAAAAAAATATCCGCCCTCGTGGTAAATATGGAAATTGTTGGTGAAATGTATAAAATTGTAAACTATAATTTTCTGCATCATTTTTACAATATCCATATGCACCCAGGCCCTCTGGTACCATGGCGTCGGTGGAGTGATGGATCTGCAGTACTTGATCATAATTTCTTAGAGTTGATGGGATCATTTATTCTGTAGTTAGATAGATAGAAATAGTTTATTTCTCTGATTATTTGGAGATCGTGAGATGCGGTCTGGTGTGCCAACGTTTCGATCTTTATTGAGATCATCTTCAGGGCCTGGGACTTATAAACATTGTTCAAATTATACAAATACATGTAGGATGTGAAAAAATGAAATTATATAATAGAATAAATAAATAATCTAGAAAATTTTAGATAAAAAAATAAATGAATTTATACATTTATACAATTTTAGTTAAAAAAATGAATTTATATAATAAAAGAAACTTTAAGCTAATAAATTTTAAGCTAATTGCTATTACGATTAGTTTAATATTAATTTTACAAGAGAGAGAGAGAGAGAGAGAGAGAGAGAGAGAGAGAGAGAGAGAGAGAAAGAAAGAGAAAAAATTAAGTTAGTGGTAAAAAATGTATACAATGCTAGAAAATTTTAGATTTAAAAAAATTGAATTTATACAATGCTAGAAAATTGAGATAAAAAATGAATTTATACAATGCTAGAAAATTTTAGATTAAAAAAATTAAATTTATTACAATGCTAGAAAATTTGAGATTTTAAAAAATGTGAAAATTAATTTATAAAATGATAGAAATTTTAGATTCAAAGTAAAATTGCGATCGTTGTATAAATACTTTTTTCACAACTTACATGTATTTGTGTAATTTAAAAAATGTTTATAAATCCCAGGCCCTGAAGATGATCTCAATAAAGATCGAAACGTTGGCCCGATAAAGAAAATGTTTTCTTTCTAAAACCTACATTACACCAGACCGCATGCCACGATCTGCAAATAATCACTTACTATCCGTCACAAAACACTACAAATTTATTTTACTATTTTGTGCATTTCATGAAACATATTTATAAAAGTATATACAACATGGAATTAAATCCGTCTATCGTCGGAGATCGTTGTAAATTGTCATACATAATTGGAAATTGAAAATTAAACATAAAACTCTGGATATACATGCATTAATTGTAGAACATGAAAAGAATATAAACAAGTACGCAGAAGAGTAATGAGTTTTTCGTCCAGATCATTAACTTTTTTTATGACTGTGGTATTTAATGAAGGAAAGGTATTTAATGTATACGAAATTAAAAATTAAATTCGTTGACTAAATGATGTTTATACTTTAAGGCATGGCGAGCATACCGTATGAGAGCCGGGGCTCTGTACAATTCAACAGCACGATGATTTGGATAGTTGAGAGAGTGAATGACACGAGGTGTAACAGACGAATCTCTCCTAAAATCGAACACTCAGCAAGGAAATGAAGAACTGACTCAATTGACCGCGAGTTGCAAAGAGAAAAGATTCCAACCATCCTTCTTATCCAAAGATCAGAGTTCAAATGGAGAACCTCGAAACGAAATTTTAGAAGCCATCGCAACTCAGATTAAGACCGACATTTCGTTCTTTTAAATTAAATAAACTACATGAATGAGGTAGGTCTTTTAACGACAAGAAATTATCTGAGCATTGAGCACGTATGCATTCAGTTCTATGATGCACTTTTATTGCACACGACAAAGCTGAAAAGAGATCCGGCCATTTATCAAGGTTTGGGGTGATTAGAGAGAAATTATGGCATAAATATAGCGAATGTGCATACTCTAAGAATGAATGAATCTTTCACTGGACAATATACTTACAAATATTAACTTAGCATATAGTTAAATAGACAAAAATATGGACATCATCTCAATAAATAAACTGTTTCAAGAAAAATTAAGTACTTTATTTCCAATAGAATCTCTTGTGTTATACTCGGACGGCTCGAAGGCTGATGGGAAATCGGGATGCGGGTTTTATGACCCAATGAAGAAGTATGGACGAAAGGTTAGGTTGCCGGATGAGGCATCAGCCTTTAACTGTGAGCTTCAAGCAATTAAAGAGGCCCTACTTGATCCCCGGTCAAGTACTTCCGATAAATCCTTACTTTCGGTAAAGTCCTTGGAGGCGATCAAAGCAGTACAATACTACAAATAAGGAACATAATTGTCGAAATGAGAAGGAATAAAGAAATAAAACTCGTCTTGTTTTTGATTCCAGATCACATTGGAATTTGTGGCAATGAAAAAGCGGATTCGTAGTGAGAGAATCAACCGAAGAACCAACATTATTAAATATCAGATTACCATAACATGACTGTTATCCAATGGCCGAGGCGAGAGGCATGATTAGTTGGCAGACTCAATACAGTGAGTGTGGTAAGGGGCTGCCATATATAAAAACGTTTCCTGCCATTTCGACAACACCCTGGTTTTCAACGATCACTATTAAAAAAGCTACGTGCAGGACAATGGTGAAACTTAGGTCCAATCAAATCAGGTAAAAGATGAAAAGTGCACGTGTGGTAGCATAGTAACATTGTAGCATATGTGTGGTGATTAGTGACCGTTAATCGATATTTATTTACAAATCGTGAGATGCGGTCTGGTGTGATGTAGGTTTCAGAAAAACATTTTCTTTATCGTGCNATCCTTCCCCACCCCTTCAAAATCCAACGAATATAAACACAAAACGCAAAATCTCACCGGCACTCTCGACACGACACGCAAGAATGACACAATTACACAGAAAACAAAAACTTTGAGTGAATAGAATTACTTCAATACTTTGATTGAATATATAAAATATATTTTGCATTGTATAAATTCACTTTTCCACATCCAAAATGTAATTGTAATATGTAAACAATGTTTGTAAATCCCAGGCCCTGAAGATGATCTCAATAAAGATCGAAACGTTGGCACGACAAAGAAAATTTTTTTCTAAAAGTGACCAGACCGAATCTCACGATTTCTAAATAAAAATTGTAGCATATGTGTGGTGTTTAGTCGCCGTTAGTCAATGATTATTCGGAGATCACGAGTTGTCTGGTGTGACGTAGGTTTTAGAAAAACATTTTCTTTATCGTGCCAACGTTTCGACCTTTATTTAGATCATCTTCACGGCTCAAAGTGTTTGTTTTCTGTGTACAAGTGCCATTATTGTCTGTTGTGTTGAGAGTGCCAGTGGCATACAGAAAACACTTTGAGCGCTGAAGATGATCTCCATAAAAGTCGAAACTTTGGCACGACAAAGAAAATGTTTTTTTCTGAAACCTACGTCACAACAGACCGCATCTCATGATCTCCAAATAATCATTGTAGCTTATAATCATCATGTATTCACTCTACGAAGAGAAACATAGGAAGATGGTGAGTGCTATTAAAAACGTAACAGGAAATTCGGTAGAATACTGAAATATAATAAGCTCCTGTTCTAGCGAGCTGATCTCCACAATAGAGGACTTCTTGAATAATATAAACAAAAGAGTATGATTATCTTAAAATAAAGATCGTAATAATAGTTGTAATTATTGTATTAATTAATTTGTTATTGTTGTTTTAATTGTTATTTTTAACACATTCTGTATTTCTATATGATGTTGCAAGCGGCTCTGGCAACCAGCTGATGCCTAAAATAAAATCGGGCAATGTTTCTAAGTAAAGCATGTAATTTGGGGTTGAAATTGGTAACGCAAATAATTTACGGACAAAATCTTAGAACTTTTTTTATTGAATTAAATTGTTGATAGCCCCTACCTAGGAACCATAACATAGGATCGAACGGCACACTGAGTTGAATACTTGACATTTGACTTTTAACGGGATGACCTCTTGAATGATTAAAAAGGACCACGTCTTGTTGTTTACAAAATTCGTTATTGATTTATTCTATATTTCAATAACTTTATTGTATTTATTATAGGACATTGCATATTTTGTAGAAAAAATAGAAAAGTGCTTTAAGTGGGGGTCTCACTCAAAAAGTCCCTACATCTTTGGTTTAAATGCGGACATTTATTTACTCTTTTGTTTAATTTTATTCAAAATAGCTTGCCGTTTCAAAATATGAAGAAAAAAACACCGAGAACCCCCCACATAGCCTTCAATCGCCGATGGCTTCGAGACCTTCTTGCCATGTGTCTTCCAGGTTCAGAGCCTGGCATTAGTGTTAATGCTATGACTGTGTGAAAGCATGTTTGAATTTAATCAAAACTTCCAAAATAAACCTAAGTACCAAAAAAAGAATGGGAACAAGAGGAAAACACCTCCTTTAAGAATGGCACCATCTTTTGGTACACAGATGGATCTAGAACACAAGAAGGTACAGGAGCAGGAGTATTCGGTCCTGGAACCAAATACTCAGAACCCATGGAAAAATGCAGCAGTATCTTCCAAGCTGAGATTCCACGCAATCGAGAGATGTACTCAACTCAACTTGACTAAAGAGTACAAAAACAAGAGCATACCTATCATGTCATATAGCCAAGCAGCCATCAAAGCACTAAACTCAAATATCATTAGCTCAAAGATGGTGTTGAACTGCAAAACCAAACTAAACATATTAGGTACGCAGAACAAAGTCAGCCTCTGCTGGGTCCCAGGACACAGAGGAGTAGAAGGCAACGAGAAAGTGGACACCCTTGCAAGGAAAGGAGCTGCTGCACCGCTGAGAGACCCGACCTTCTGTGACATAGGGATTCACCCTATCAATTTTAGACAAAAACCCAAACTGAAAATGATGAAATAGTTGTATTCACTCATTGGATAAAAACATTACAAGAACATTCTGGCGAATTTGATTCCTTCGATTTGATTCGAATATTCCTTCTCCATCTTTAGACTTGAAATATTGTATATAATATATTATTGTGTAGTTGTATGAATATAATTGAAAGTTTGTGTGAATGTCGAGGGAATATCGAGTACCCCATGGCACTCTCAAATAATATAAGTTCTTTTACAAGAAAGCGTTTCAAATGCATCGAGTTTAAATCTCTCCCAGAGCTGTAGGCGGCCTTTGAACCTATTTAGAAAGTATTATAATCTAGGAATTTTTAATAAAGACCAAATGTAAAGTTCATCCAATTATTTCCACCAGTACTTCAATAAATTCCGAAAGAGATGGGAAAATACAGATTACATTCTATCCATCTAAACAAGGAAGGGTCGTAATCATTTAAATTCCTTTGGCGATTTATATGAAATCATAATAAATCTTGCTTGAGAAATTATAGTACTAAACAGTCTATTTTCATAACTATTATTTTTTTAATAAGTGTTAATATTAAAGTGTGGTGTCTAGTGACCGTTAGTTAATGATTATCTGGAGATCGTGAGATGCGGTTTGGTGTGACATAGGTTAAAAAAAAATATTTGGAATAAAAAGAAAATGTTTTTCTAAACCTACATCACACCAGACCGCATCTCACGATCTCCAAATGATCGTTAACAATAAAGACGTACATATTTCAAAAATTCTAAAACTAGCAAACATATCCTCCGTAACAATTGCTACCCTAAACACGTAATCAACAGAATAGTCAACAACTACAACTCAATGCCAACACCATCTACTATTACTAAAAATACTACATCAAATCTATCAAATACAGTCAAACCAACATACATTTCCATGCCATGTATGCATGGCCTATCAGTTAGAGAATCCCTAAGAGAGGAGTTTGTGGCAAGAACCATGATGTCCCAACATTACACACTATACAGGAATCTAAATCCGAATGTAAAGTGTGCAAGTTTAACTGGAAAAAACAAGCAAAATTTAGATCCTCGATCCATCAGATGGTTGGTGAAGTTGAGGGGCGAGTTGCTTAACCTGAATAACAAACCGTACCAAGCTTCTGAATGAGAAGAGAGAAAAATCCCGTCTTTCTAAGCTGAAAGCAAGGGAAGACATTTTCAATTTTATAGCGGTTTGCCCTATTCTTTCTGAATATAGAAGATTATTCTTTGGGTGCAGTGCACTTACAAGAAAATAATTTCCAATTAGGCAGCATTGGTGAAATACACCAAGGCAGCTGGATATATACGAAATATTATATTGATGGATAACATTGTTTTTACTCTATCTATTATTCGACGGTATTATTATTTTTTAGTTCCTTTTTATTCTTATGTGTAAACTTATTTCCCTTCCTACTTTTATTCTTGTCTATGTGTGGTGATTAGTGACGGTTAATCGATATTTATTTAGAAATGGGGGGATGCGGTCTGGTGTCACTTTTAGAAAAACATTTTCTTTGTCGTGCCAACGTTTCGATCTTTATAGAGATCATCTTCAGGGCCTGGGATTACAAACATTGTTTACATTTAACAAATACATTTAGACTGTGGAATTTATAAAATGCAAAATATATTTTTTATATTCAATCAAGGTGTGAGTAGAAATTTATACAATGGTAGAAAATTTTAGATTTAAAAAAAAATTGAATTTTTACAATGGTAGAAAATTGAGATAAAAAAATGAATTTATACAATGATAGAAAATTTTAGATTAAAAAAATTAAATTTATTACAATGCTAGAAAATTTGAGATTTAAAAAAATGAATTTATACAATGATAGAAATTTTAGATTCAAAGTAAAACTGCGATCATTGTATAAATGCTTTTTTTTCACAACTTACATGTATTTGTGTAATTTAAACAATGTTTATAAATCCCAGTCCCTGACGATGATCTCAATACAGATCGAAACGTTGGCACGATAAAGAAAATTACAATTAATTAAGGTTTTTAGTTGAGATAAAAAAGTCAATGGCACGAGCGGGATTCAAACCCACGATCTTCGGCTTGATACGCCGCTGCTCTACCACTTGAGCTATNTACCAACACGTTGGGAGAAATGTATTGAGAGTATGGGAAATTATTTTGATTAAAGAACATTGCTTTAAAGTAACTAGTTTCTTTTTTTTTGTTTAATACCAAAATCCTGCATTATTTTCCGGACAACCCAATATTATTATTATTATTATTATGATTATCATTATTATTATGTTCTCACCACCTGCCAGCAGACGGATGGTTGCCGTATTGTTTATTTTTTATTGAGTGCATTTATGTTCATTTCATTATAATATTGCTTACAAATTTAATAAACTTTTATTATTATTTATTACAATTAATTAAGGTTTTTCGTTGAGATAAAAAAGTCAATGGCACGGGCGGGATTCGAACCCACGATCTTCGGCTAGATACGCCGCTGCTCTGCCACCTGAGCTATCGTGACTTCGATCCACTCGGACACTAACTTCCCATTGAAAATTCAAAAGGTGGGGTTGAGATGGGAAGTTAGTGTCCGAGTGGATCGAGGTCACGATAGCTCAAGTGGTAGAGCAGCGGCGTATCTAGCTGAAGATCGTGGGTTCGAATCCCGCTCGTACCATTGACTTTTTTATCTCAACTAAAATCTTTAATTAATTGTCATATATATTAATTGGTCAAGTGGACCACGAAATTAGTGAATTTAATTATTATTTATTATTCACGGCCTATCACATAAATTAAACACATTTTTCTCTTCCGATAACTTTAAAATAGCTTTCAAAAACTGTAAAATAATTCACACACTTTTTTCCAAAATTAAAGATCCCACATCAATAACAAATAAATCTGACGTCATTTACAAAATCAATTGTTTAAATTGTCCGGCAACTTACATCGGTATTACGTCCCAATATCTGGATAAGAGAGTAAAGCAACAAATCTATGATTGAAAAAAAACCAAGCAAAATCCTACATTTGCCTAGCACTGGCTACCATTTTGAACAGAAACACAATTTCGACTTCAACAATCCAACAATATTACACACAGAAGAAAACAAACATAAACGTAACTTTTTGGAAATGGTTTACATCAGCAGAGCTACACTAATAACATAAATCAAGTTCAATAACACGTATAACACCCAAAACATATAATACAACATATAAAACAATCATTATATTCCACACATTAAACAATTCTACATAGCTTAAATCTTCAACGATTTATTTCTCCTTTCCTTACGGATAAACACAGCATGAATTACAGAACAGACACATGTAAACTCAGTCGCAGCTACGCCAATATCATTAGTCAATTCAATATCACACAAAACATATAAAACAATCATCACATTCCACACATCAAACATTTCTACATAGTCTAATTCTTCAACAATTTGGCTTTCCTTTCCCTAATTATCCCCGTCTATGTAATCCTGAAAGGATAATCAGGCCAAACCATTACCCATTTTTTCCCATTGTCGGCTCCCTTCACCTCAAAGAACCCGACTCCTCATATAAAAATGCCTTTCTATCCTCACCCCTTCAAAATCCAATATATATATACATAAAACAGCAATATCTCGCTGACACACAAGAATGACACAATTACGCAGAAAACAAACACTTGGAGTGAGTGCAAATACTTTGATTGAATATTCAAAGAATATTTTTTTGCATTGCATAAATTCATTTTTTTCCACATCCTAAATATATTTGTTAAATTTAAACAATGTTTGTAAATCCCAGGCCCTGAAGATGATTCCAATAAAGATCGAAACGTTATCTCAATTTTCTAGCATTGTATCAATTCCTTTTTTATCTAAAATTTTCTAGCGTTTTATACATTCATTTTTTTATCTAAATTTTCTAGCATTGTATAAATTCCTTTACTATCTAAATTTTCTAGCATTGTATAAACTCATTTTTGTATCTAAAATTTTCTAGTATTGTATAAATTCCTTTTTTATCTAAATTTTCTAGCATTGTATAAACTCATTTTTTGTATCTAAAATTTTCTAGCATTATAATAAATTCATTTTTTTTAATCTAAAATTTCTAGCATTGTATAAATTCACTTTTTCACATTCTAAATGATTTGTTAAATGTAAACAATGTTTGTAAATCCCAGGCCCTGAAGATGATCTCAATAAAGATCGAAACGTTGGCACGATAAAGAAATGTTTTTCTAAAACCTACGTCACACCAGACTGCATCTCACGTTCTCCGAATAATCTCAAACTAGCACTAAACAGTCTAAAAGAAGCCTACGTATTCCAGAAATAATCAGAATGTTTGAACGTTTGTTATAAATGTCGCGTTTGTGAAGATTTTTATCTTTCTTGAGTAGGTGGAAAACTACAAAGTTCTCTAAAGATAAGGTGAAAAATGTCTGCCTCTTGAACTTAGCCGTACCCACACTTGGGCGGGTACAAACGGCGGACTGATTTTAAAAGAAAATAACCGCGCCCCGCCAACAATTTCGAGATGAGCGATGTAAAAGGTATTTCATTAAAAGTAAATCCCGGGAGATAGGCGGGTTTTATGTACATTAGAGCCGGAGTTGGATTTACTATTTGAGTCTCGTGACATTTCCATTGTTTTCGCTCTCCTCGCCCCCCCCGTTCCAAAACTGGAATGACTTTACTAGAATCCATTCGTGTGGCAAATACGCCGTGAAATGGAATTGCGCTATTAGGTCTGAACTAACAAAAGTTTACGCATTTCTGCTCTCCTCCGCCCTCTCCGACCCTTATTTAATGCCGGGGCTTTTAACTCCGTCTGAAGAGATTCTGTTTCGGTATATTATAGATACAAGTTTCAGTCAACCAGGTGATGATTTTTTAGCCATGGAGTCTAAGTCTAGTCCGGCCTGCAAGCAGACAAGCCGAATCAGTGCCACTGAAAGAACTGAACTCACTTTTGCAACATGGCAGAAACAGAATTTCATCTAAGGAACTAGATTATTAGAACTAGAAAAGCATTATTACTTGTAAACATCCGTCGTTATTACCGTATCTCGAACTGTTTTCTTTTTGGAAAATTTATTTCAACCGGAGGTTCGTATATTAAATTCAGGTCAGAATATTTTTCGGGCGGAATCATGGGTTAAATGAAAGGACACTCAGACAGCTAGAAAAACAGCTACGTAATATAGAAATGATGAGGGTGGAGAGAGTATGTAGATTCACTTTTTGTAAATGATGGTTCTACTCACGGATTTGTTGTTTACAACGATCCGGATTTCGAGCATTAAACGCTCATCATCAGTTAGAAGGAGTTACAAACACGTCTTTCGACATGAATTGTCAATGATACCGATCTACCAATATATTTATGCATTTATTTCCACGGTTAATTTTACTTTTTTTAATTTAAAATTTCTCCAACCAATCTATTTCCTTCCCTTTCTTGAAACTGGGTTGTATCTAAATTTAAATTGAAATCGTGTTTTGTTTCAATTAGATGGGAGCCTTAAATTCAGAAAATTTATTCGATTTAGGCAAGTGATCTTTAACCCTCGTTTTACTTTCTCTACCACTTTGTCCTGTATATTTAATACAGTAATCATTGTAATTAAGTTGGTAAACCACGCTCCAAGGACAGACTTAACCAACTTGCTACTTGATTTGAAAAGAACCTTTTCAAAGCCATCCATGAATATTTCGGTACAAATTGGGAATAATGGAGACCCCATTGGTAACCCTTCCATTTCACAAAATGTATTATCAAATTTACAACAATTAGATAGCAAGCATAAATTTAAGAGTTCTACCGCATCATTCTTTACAAACTTGTTTATAGTGTTCTCCCTAAGTTTTCCTTCTATTAGTTTAGTACATTTTTTAACAGGGATAATTTTAAATAAACTATTAACATCAAATGACAGTGTTGTTAGGCTATTTATGTTCTTTTAGAGTTTTATCGATTCTAAACAATTGTTAATACCGAAGATAGTTTTGAAATTGGTATGGGTTTTAATTATTTTATTTATTGTTATCGCGAGTTTGTGGCTACAGGGCTGCATAATATGATCATAAAATATGAGGTGTCTATATAAAATATCTCCACATAATATTAGCGACTGGGATTTTACGTATGATATTTCCGTTTTTTGAACAGGACGTTGTATATATAATTATAAATGAATTTATTTACAAACATTTCCACGTAATAAAGTTGTCCAAGATCGAAAAAACTGGTAGTAGGCAAGGAATAGACCGGAGAAGAACGACGAGGTGTTAGGATTTTATAGCCAATCCCCTGTAACATTGCTTTTCTTTTATTAACGTATTTGAATCCGATAACGGGTAAAGAAACAAGGCTGCCACATATAAACTTTCCGTTTAGCAAGAAGATACAGTCAAAAGAAAAAATTATTGAATACATATTTGATTATATATATAATATATTGATATTTAATATATTTGATAATATATAGTGATAATATATTTGCCAAAAATAGGGAGATTTTGCAAAACGTTTCCGATATTTCAAGTCCATCGTTATATTAAACCCATTTACGTTTTAGTGGTCAATTGACCAAATAGCATCTTTCAATTAGTTAATCTTTATGTAAGGTATTAGTTGAGATAAAAGGTCAGTGTCACGAGCGGGATTCGAACCCACGACCTTCGGCTAAATACGCCTACTCTACACTTGTGCTATCGTTACATCGATATTATATTTTATTTCAAATGAAGACCCTATTTCAAGACATTTTACATAACTGGGGAATCTGTAAAATGATGAGGACCCGACAGTTGTACAACCTCTAACGTACAAAGTAAACATTAATTACTGGGCGATTCTAAGCTGCTTCTGTTTAAAAGAAATCGAGAACAAGTGTCAAAAACTCTTAAGAAAAATACGCTTTTAGCTTAGTTTAACAATTTTTAGAAAAAATTGAAATATTAAAGTGCTATTATTTAACCATATACATACTCATTATAACCACATTCTATACTTGTATCTTAGAATTTTAGCTTTTCAATTGTATGTAGACTGTTTCCCCCCCCCCACACAAAGGGTCTGTTTTCAATTGCTGTGATTTTGTTAAATGAAAGATAACTAAGTTTGCTGTATGTCTAACTGTTATTCCTGTCTGTATGTAAAACAGATAAATATTTTAATGTTGGAACACCAGATATTCTGCTAAGAATTCGGGACTCATGAAAACTTGTACGAATTGTCAAATTGTAAGTACAAAATAAACAATTTTATTATATTTCTACTTGTATAATATGATTTTCGTTTTTATATCGGACATTATCTTCAACAAAAACTTTGTTCACTTTAGTCACCCGTTAACAAACACGCCATTCTAAGACAAATAACGTAGGACGCTATTTCAGATAGCGTTCCGTTAAATTCACT
The DNA here is from genome assembly GCF_000648675.2 of Cimex lectularius. Classification (NCBI taxonomy): domain Eukaryota; kingdom Metazoa; phylum Arthropoda; class Insecta; order Hemiptera; family Cimicidae; genus Cimex; species Cimex lectularius. The sequence continues at coordinate 740,870 of NW_019392868.1, read as the reverse complement.
TCGCGCACTTCAATCAATTTAGCGGTAAGGTTCATTTTAACGTTATGGAAAATCTCCCTAATAACGTTTTCTATACTAGTTTTGATAACATGTAAGTCCCAGAATAGTTTTATTTTAGTTATAGAAAAAGGCTTTTTGAGCATTCTCGTGCATAAACTTATTTTTTACATTCCTTTCACATTTCACGACATATCAAAATAGTAATAATAAAAATTTTATGTCGTGTATGTGAAAAGAGTGTGTCCTTGTATTAATTTAGTCGGCCATTGTACTACTCTTCTTTTCCTTTCTCCCCCTGGTTTCGGTATTTATCCTTCCCCAAAAATACCGTGGCGCTCAACATAACACCTGTAAATAAAGTTTCACCTCCTCACCGACCATCATTTGTCTCTCCCTTCAACACGTTCCCCCCCTTCACCACTGAGCTACCGCCAAGTACGTTCAGCCACAGTAAAGGTGGCCATTCACGATCGCTCCAAGCAGTTCAACGTTCCAAAAACCATGTCAATGGCAAAACTGAACTGGCGTGCCCGGCTGTGCCGAATATTCGACCGGTCCAAACTCCATCGCGCCACTCCAAATATCTACGGCGCGACGACGGCATGGCGCGTTCGTGAAACCTGGCGTGGAGGGTGGGAATTTTGGCGCGCTGGCCTGGTCGTGAATAGGAAAACCCTCGTGTTTTTGGCGCAGTCTCCGTCTTTCTGTCAGTGAGCAAACATCTCCGTCGTACATTCTCAAAAAGTCAAAAACGTTTATTCTTTATTGGTAATGACATCCAATCTAGATTTTATTGTTGAGGTGATTGAATTGTATGAAAGTTTACCATGTTTATGAAAGTGGTGGACAATGATTATATTACCACGATAGAAATAAAAGAAATTCGATCCTCAACCAGTTGGTCGACGTTTTCAAAACAAAGGATACAAATGCAGGGTATTGATAACACCTAACAATGATCAGAAATGGTAGTAGAGAACTTAAGTTCTTTGTAGTTCATCCCTGTAGCGAGAAATCGTAATGTGGTTGCCAACCTTTCATGTAGTGATGATTTCTCTCATGACTGTCTTTTGTTTTCTAATCAAGGGGGTAACAAGCTGGAGTAAATATAAATAAGACGTTAATCTTTTTTTTGTAAGGTTTTGGTTGAAATGAAAAAATAGTGTCACGAGGGGATTCGAATCCACGACATTCGGCTAAATACACCGCTGCGCTAACCACTTGAGCTATCCTGACTTCGATAGTTCGATCCACTCGGGCACCAACTCCCCATCTCAACCTACACCCTTTCGAATTTTCTCTCTTTTTGCCATTTTTTGAGTGTCGGAGAGGATTGAAGTCACCATAGTTCAAGTGGTAGAGCAGCGGCGTATTTAGCCGAAGGCCATGGATTCAGATCCCGCTCGTGGCACTAGCTTTTTCATTTCAACCAAAACCTTTCAAAAAAGATTAAATAATTGAAATAAGTAATTTGGTCAATAGAACACTAAATATAATGAATAAATAAGACGTTTCATCCATCCTTAAATAGTTCCTCCAATCAGCGGGTTCAAGGGAAAGTTCTTTCATCAAATTGATGTGAACGGCTTCTGTTCAGGATCTACTTCTTACACCATTTCCTCTTCGATTGTTTGCTTTTAATATGTAAATAAACAGAAGAGTAGCACAAGAGATCGTCATCGAAGGTAATTCACCGGTTGACGTTCGGAGCGACTGGCTGTGGAGCGGTCGTGGCTGACCCCTCAAATTTCAGGCACTCCAAATGGAGCTGTACGGCTTGGCGCGATTCCATTTGGAGTGATCGTGAATGGCCACCTTAAGGAAGCTGTAACAAAGTACCGGATTGATTTGGCGGAGCGATTTCGATTCAAACTTAGAAAATAGGGACAAGTGGAGTGCTCAATTAATGGTCATCCGTCAAAGGATAAACTACTTTCAAGCTGAAATCAACGTTAGTGCCTTAGAAAATCTCAAAAGAGGTCATACTGAAAAAAGAATACTGGTAAGAGATCAGGTCGCCAAGCAGCCATTATCATGTAAAAATGGATGATCTGATGGAATTCGACTTGTTATCACAATACATATAACTTTTTCTTGCTAAGTTACACATAAAATAATTAATCTTCATGAAAGGTATTTGTTGAGATAAAAAGCGGGATTCGAACCCACGACCTTCGGCTAAATACGTCGCTGCTCTACCGCTTGAGCTATCGTGACTTCGACTTTTATCTCAACCAATACCTTACTTAATAATTAATTAATTGAAAAGAATTTATTTCGTCAATCAGACCACAAACCTAATCGATTAAAAACAGTATGTGAAAATCCTATGTTTTAACATTTTAAACTGCTTTGCAAACAATTAAGGTTGTAAATATTTTGCCAGTTATCTACTGGTAAATCTTTAATCCTGTTTAAAATTTTATCCCCAAAGACGACATTTCATGTGAAAACTGATGTGTCGGTTACAACACTAAACTCTGCTGTATCATTAATACTTCCGACAGTATTTTCGCTTAATAGCGAAACGGGGCGTCGGCGAGCGCTATTATTACATTCTTCTTTGTTTTTTCCCCAAGCTTCGAGGTGATAAAAGGGAAGAAAGGCTGCTTGAAAAGAAGGACATTTATCTTGGAATTAATAAAGGCTAGTTTGGGAACGTTTTGGGGCGTCATAAGGCAGGCCGGGCCAGTTGTCGGACGAGGCCGGCACCTGTTGTACTCAGATTTCACTTCTGTCGTTCGAGATTCACGTGCCACCGTTTAAACTCGGGTCCGGTTAACATCACAATCCCATTGTATTCCGTGTTGGGAGAAGGCCCGAGGCGGCGGAACGAGACCCTTGACGTTCTCCATCAAAACCATGAGCAAAAAACCCTCCAAACGTCTCTAAAACGCATGTGGTCAAGGGGAAAGATGCTGTTAATGAACCCTTCCACGAACTTTTCTTATATGAATTATTAAGCTAGTTTTGTTTAGTAGCTTTGTGCGTGTTGATAGATCTAATTCAATAATCAAGGTAATCGAACTGTTACAAGTTATAATCACATACTTTCCTCCTCCTCTCAAAAAAGCAACTTCTAACTGGAAATTAATAAAATACTATGCAAGAAGGTCTATTGATTATCTAATATCTTACCCAACTAAGTTCAAGTTAAAGTATTTTAAGTGTTAGATGTATCGACCACTTTTACTCACGAATAATCTGGATAACAGTATGATCATGATTAATAAGCAAATTCAGTTCTTACTGAGAAACTTTTTGTTTTAAAATCATCAACAGGACAAAATAATCTTAAATACGTGCAAAAAATTGGCAAAATTAACTTTTTAATTTACGATTTCAAATTCCTTTGAAGATTGACTCACAAGGGGACGACCAAGTTACTGGATTGGACCAAATTTGGACCAAACTTTTTTTTGGTGATTCTACATTCCAAATCATTAGACAGGTGTCCAACACTTCTTGTTCCAAAAATATTTTTGTAAGTTGAAATTTTCCGTTTTTTAATATTTTTATTTTGGACTTTGCGCTAATGGTGAAAACCAAGGCCAAAAAAAAAAATTTTTTATTTCTCTGTCCATATCTGTCATATCGACTATATTTTACCGCACTTTATGCAGATTGCAATAAAAATGTAGTAAAAGAAATCAAATTCATAAGTTCATTAGATTTCATGGTCTGATTGACCAAATAACATCTTTCAATTAACTAATCTTTATGGAAGGTATTGGTTGAGATAAAAAAGTCAGCTTTACGAGTGGGATTCGAACCCATGAGCTTCGGCTAAATACGCCCCTGCTGTACCACTTGAGCCATCGTGACTTGGATCCGCTCGGACACCAACTTCAGATTAATTAATTGAAAAAAGTTAATTTTTCAATCGGACCACGAACTAATTTGGTTAGTTATAGTTACACTAACTAACTAATAGATTTAATAATTAAACTGAAGTACATCTTCACGAAACCTATTTCATTTCTCGCCGAGAATTAAATATATTACACGACATTTGAAAAATAGCAAAAAGGAGGGAAAAATCGAGAGGTGAGGTTGAGATGGAGAGTTGGTGTCCGAGAGGATCGAAGTCACGACAGCTCAAGTGGTATAGCAACGGGGTCGTGGGTTCGAATCCCGCTCGTGACAGTGACTTTTTTATCTCAATCGATATCTTTCATAAAGATGAATTAATTGAAAAATCAGGTCAATCGGATCACGAACTGTAATGGATTACATAAAATAATTGTTAACTAATGTCAAACGTACTGAAAAAAGTTGTATTAAGTCCGCGAATTTTATTTCCTTATTCCTGTTAGATTTGTTTGCTATAAATTCATCAACTCATAGATTTCAACAAAAGGTCCATTCAATTACTACTATAGTTGTAGTATCTACCGTGATGACATGTTTGATTCGTTCATTGATATGCTTGGGATAGCTGCAAACAAGACTATGAACTTCAAAAGCAGCCTAACCAAGTTGAGGCTTGCCTGTAGTGTTAGATATTATATGAATACGAAACGTCTTTTGTTTTGAATGGGGCTGTCAAATTAACTACAGTAAGATAATTTCAATCCGTTTTCCTCTCAAGAATATATGGGTTAGATATTAAATTTTAATAAACAAAATAGAATTTCTTAAGTCGGAGAAAATAAAAGTATAATTGGTCAGTTTCCTTTATTAATTTGAGCAAGTTTGAGAAGTTCAGAACGAAGTACCATTCCCACTGTTTACTGCCTCAGTCCACAGAAATCCCGAATTAGCCAACTTTCCAGATTAATTTATCTAGAACGAAATTAACTTTAACTTCTTTTTAAGTTGAAAAAAGGCAAACTTTGCTTCACATCTATCAACGTTTCCAGTCTGATTAGTTCGGCACTGATAAACATAAACGGTTTTCTTTAAAAAAAAAAAAAAAAAAACGCACAATGCTTTTATATTATAAACTGATGTTGGGAAGCCTGTAATGAAGCAGAAAAAATTCTCTATTTTTTATTAGTGAGAGTAGAAAAAAGTAAATTAATTCCTGTCATACAGGAGGGCTTAACGACCAACTTGGGTGTAGCGGACAAGAGATCAAATCACTTTACAATAAATTTTAGATATTATAATCCATTTTAAAAGAAAGTTTCTGTCGGGATTGGAACCCGCTAGCGTGGCAAATAAGAGCTGGACGCCTCAACCATTCGTCCACCGCGGACGCCATATNAGGGGTTGAATGATAACATTTAAAAATCCTCCACTATGATCTCTACATATCTACTGTTGAACCCCTCTAAATTATACCCATTTTGGAAACTGTACTTTTTTCTACAAGACGAAGCACTTTCCTCGTTGCCTCTTCGCGCACCTCTTTTGGTCTTTCTGATAGGTGGCGGTAGTTAAGAGAACAATGGCTGATATAGGGCCTAGTATAGTTCTATCGCCTTCCTTTTTGAGATATTTATAAATACCTTAGCTTGTCTCATCCCTGGTGCTTTTGTCTAATGCTAATTTCCTTCTGTCTTAAGCCATTTTTCCAGTTTCAACTTAACCACAAACTCCGATGCACCTAGTTGTCTGATCGCATGGGTGAGTTCAATTCCTTCTATACTTTCTCGTCCCGGAACCCGCTTTAAAGTAATCTTGTGTTTTCCAAGAGCCATTGGGCAATTTATGCACTCCACAAACAAGTTTGGAGATGAAAGAATACGCATTTAGAGCCTTCATAGCTGCCTGCTTGTCTGAGAGCATGTAAATCTTAATGTAAACCTTTCATATTTTTCTTAATTAACTACTGGGCACAGTGTTGTATTGAATGGGCCTCAGCTTTGAAAATTGTTGGAATTAATCCAAGAGGCTTTGCTAGCGTATAGTTCCACCCTTTTACCCTTATACTACAATCTGTACCCATCTTCAATCCGTCTGTGTTCCATATCAGGACCTCTTTCTGAAACTTGAGCTACCTTTCTTTCAAAGGTCTCTGTCATCTATGACCACTTGGAAGGGTCTGTCAAAGTTGAATTTTTTCTCATTTTGTCAGACACCGTTATAGCCATTTCATTTATTTTAATTCTCTCCAAAATATTGTAGTGGCTCCTTCGTAAATCTGACTTTATTTCCGTGTGTATCTCAGGAGTCTGCTAGCACTTTCAAAAGCCACATTTTGTACATAAATATGTAGGGTGGAAGGTCGAGTGAGGACTACATTGCTGCAGTGGCAGGCATGCATGTTTGTTATTATAATCGATGTACCAGTGATTTATTCATTACGGTGGCACAAAAGGAAGCTTCGGACCTCCTTGTTATAATATGTAAATATAGTGCAATAAAAAAAGCTGTCTATCAGTTACTGTAGTAAATACACTCATTGTTATTCATTATTCTAAGTTTTATAAATTTAAGTTTAATTTAAGCAAACAGGGCAGATCTGCACGGACAAAATGCCACCGCCGTAGTGACATTTAAAAGACAGTTGATGGTAATAGTTTGCTCTGGTTGAAGCCGGCATTACTCTTTAATTGACTTGTGGCCGTCTAAATCTTTACGAGCTTTTACGAAGCGATTTCCGTCAAAATGTTTTAGTGAAGAAGGGGTTTCAAATATTCCCATTCTTACAGTATCACAAAACTTTAATAAACACTAACACTCACAAATTCGTGATGCTTGCAATATGTAAAACTTCGTTTTAAAAACACCTCTATTTAATGTATTATAACTACTAAATTATATCCTTCAAAACTATAAAATTTAATTGTCAAAACAATAATTGATAAAAATATAAACTATTTTTGACCTAAAATGAGGGATAAATACAAACTTCAGAATAGTATCACTCCAGACTGAGGGATGTGAAAAAAGTGGTAGTAGTAAGTAGTACTACCTCGATGACCGTATTTGCTCTTTCCTAATACCATCGAAGTAGTGTATCACAAGGTTGTCGTAGCACCTCTCCTTTACAGCTATGTACAGATGATATCCCTACGCACCTACGCACACAAGTCTGTCCTTACCTTTGCTGATGATGCAGTAATTCTCTCCATACAGACCGATTCTTTCCGTAATCTGCAGCATCATTTTCTTTTAATAGAACAATGGTGCAGAACGGCATTAAACTAAACAAAAATAAATCAATAAATGTAACTTTCACGCTCCGTCGACTTACCTGCTCTCCCATCTTCTTCAATACTTCTTCCTTGTGGAACATTGTACTACACCTGGGAATGTACCTCGGCAAGCGATTAACGTGGAATCCATTAAAGTACAAAAACTGATGAAATGTCGCAATACCCTTTCAAGACTACTTGTCAAAATATCAAATTCATCACTAACTAACAAACGACTAATTTAATATTCTAACACCGATCTGGACTTATGGACTGGAACTTTGGAGTTCTGTCAAGCGTTCCGACATACAACGAATCCAAACATCCCAATCCAAAATCCACATAAAAATCCTAAATGGTTCCATCGTACCGAATGAAACTATGCTGTTCAGATGTAATAAAGATTAATCATGTCCAGCCAGCAACCATTCAACCAACAGCTCTCATCCCGTCGAATCCTTTCAAACGGTAGGCTAAAGAGGTGATGGCCCATCGATCTACCCTTTTTTGGAATGCTACCGTTGAGTAGGTTCTCCACTCTGATTTTTTAAATTTAATTTTTGTTTTGTTTCTTTACTTTTGTTCACTACTATTCGTTACCCAAAATTGTGGTTAGTTTTACTATTCATTTAATTATTGAAAAAAGAATGATGTTCGACAAAACAATACGTGTTAAAAAAAACGTTATCTACTTAAGCTTTTCCCTAAAATGGAGGATAAGTACAAATCTCAGGATTGGATTTCTTCAGACCAAGGGATGTGGAAAAAGAGACAGTATAAATAAGTTAATTAACTGATATATGCATTTAGCCATATTAGTACTTTTTATTCGGTACTTTTGGCGAAGTATCGTAAAAAATTGTTCTTGGTGTCTGGGAGATGACCTAATTTATTGCTGCTATATGCATCTCTCATACCCAGTGCTAATGTAATGGCCGGTACGCGTAGTTTACGCTCTTAGCAAAAAACAGCTATATTGTTTGCCCACACCTTAAACTTAGTTGAGGAAAAAGCAATGTAAATCAGAGAAATAGGCAAACTCATCTCCATGGTGAGAAACGTTGTAAAATTTATTCAAAAAGCGGGGTCGTCCAAAGAAACTTACTTTGTCGAAGAGCCGTTAAGCAAAACTTGTTTTACATGTTCGAACACGATTGATGTCTGTCTTTTATATTCAAAAGCACCTTCTGGTCCCACAGTTCTATGAAAAAATCTAGGATTTTTCTAATATTTCTAAAAAGTCTAAGATAGGATAGGGATAAGGGAAGTGGCCACAAGGCCTACTCCACTCGACTTAAATAGATCTATTGTGCTCCTCTGTTAATTATAACTCACTGGCCAGTTTCGAGCTATTAACCAGCCTCCACATCTTTGCCAGCGGTTCCTTGGTGTAGGATCTTGCTTGTGGTTTTTCTTGTCCTAGTTGAAAGAACCTGCACCCTGCACCTACATAGACCTTCGCAGAAACAGTAAATGTTTTCTGCGGTCTTCTCCTGTTCCTGGCAGTATCTGCGCAGTGTTTCATCTGTCTGTACTCCTAACCGGTGCATGTGCTTTCTTAAGTAGTAGTTCCCAGAATCCTGGTTCGGGTGCGATTGCCTTCCAGTAATTCTTTTGTAAATTATGCAGATGGTCCTTCATTGAATCTCTTCGCGTGACTCATACCTGTGGTATTGCTCCACCAGGTTTTGGACTCATTAAGGATCCATTTTGAGATGTATCCTCTTTTGTTGCAGGCTGCTGGCCCGAAGTAGGGTTCTGGGCCCATAGAGTCCACATTGGCTCCCTAAAATGGCTATATTCAGGGAATGTATTCCTAGTCTTTTTATTTCTCTGGCACATTGTTCAATCGCTATGATTTCAGGCTGGAAAACTGTATCATACTTCCCTAGGTTTACCGTCAGTTCGGTTTTGGGGTTCATCCCAAACACCCTAGCTCCCATACCCTTGCCGGTTTTGGATCCGTCAGTGTACCAGTAGGAATTTGCCTTTAGTGGTGTTCCCTTGACCCATTCTTCCCGTTCTGGTATCAGTACTTTGTGCTTCTTGTCAAGTTGTACTTTGGAGTAGTGGCATCAGTTGGCATACTTAGAATGGCATATGCCTGTATCTCCTCCCTCAGTTTCCATTATTTATTCACATGTCCTATCGTAGCAGATGGTTGTCCATTTATGATCCTATGGGCTGCTGCTCTGGCTTCTCCTTGGATTAAAATGTGAAGTGGTGGGAGGTTTAACAAAACTTCCAAAGCCGCAGATGGAGTTGTGCTCATGGCACCAGTGACACTGAGACAAGCTTATCTTTGGGTGCCACTTAATGGCCTTATTGCTTTGGCCTGAAGAGTTTTGGTCCACCACACCACCGACCCTTAAGTCAACATTGGTCTTACGACACAGGTGTAGTATAGCCATAGGGTCATTTTGGGGTTTAGACCCCAGTTCTTGGCTCAGAGCCTTCTGAATTCGGAAATTCATTCTGTTTATCAATTCCACGAAAATGAAATTCAACGCTGAAAATGTTAGCTTTGATTGCAATGATTCCATCTGAGATAGAAAAACGTCGGACGTAGAAACATGATTGCATTTGACGGTATGAACATAAGATTCAAGACCACCCAATTAAGCTTCAAAAGAGCAGGAGTAGCATTGCCGAAGTGTTTCTGCCTAAAAGTGGAAAAGCATCTTTGATTTTTGGAGTTACCAAAAAGTTAGTGATTGAGCAGAAAGTAGAGGTCTTCTTCTGCCTACAAGATTGTTTCCCCTTTTTCAACCGGTCTACCCCTCGATATGAGGAGGCGACAAAGAGATGATGATGACAATACTAGAAAGTGGTGGTTCCTCAAGCCCTGAAGCTTTATTGCTTATTGTACTTTTCCAACTTTCTTAGTTCACTTCATTTGAATTTATATTGGGTGCATTGAAGTTGTGAGCTTTTGTGCTCGATGAATAGTAGACGGCCAGAGGTTCTATTTGTCCATTGTATAATGTATATTAATGATATGTAATATGATGCGTTATACAATAAATTAATTAATTAAGATAATACAGGGTGGTCCAGCATAAACCCGCAAAAAATTCGGTTATAGTACAGCCTAAATAGTGTAAAATGCAAACAAACGAACTGTTCTATCTCAACTGGTCGGAAGTTATGAATTTTTACGTGTTTTTTCGAAAAATTGCGAAAATCGAAATTGTTTCATTAATTCAATCCATTATATAAAAAAATTAAAAATCTTTCGATAAATTTCCAAAAATAACTGCTTTTCATTTTTATAAAAACCTTTATTATTTTTATCGTTATTCTTAATTATACAGATAGTCAATTAATTATACAGGTTTTTCGAAATGAAAAATTTGTATAACAGTGTCATTTTTCAATACTTTTTAAAAGGATAGTTCCTACTCACAGTAAGTTGTTTTGCAACGATCCGGATTTCGAACCTTTTAGCTCCTCATCAGTTGAAGGACTTCTACAACCTGATGATGAGCTAAAAGGCTCGAAATCCGGATCGTGCCAAAACAACTTACTGTGAGTAGGAACTATCCTTTTAAAAAGTATTGAACACCACACTCACTCCATCATTTATAATTTCTATTAATTTGTGTCTTTTTTCTGTGTATAATTCATTCCTCTTTTTTTTAAGTACTACATCATCAACAACGCTGTTTCAAATTTTCGAAATCGCACAGCTCATTCCTCTTCTGTATGCGTTAAATTTACAAGTTTGAACCACGTTTTTTTTGACATTCCAGATTGATTTTACCGATGAAGTGTTTTTGAAACTTCGAGTACACCATAAGCTTATAAAATGAAGATGTTTTCATGAAGTTTGGCACCCCTACAAATATGTTTGTTGAAAAATTTTCTCATTTTTTTAAATTCTTCATACTTCATCAGATTAATAAACATGCATCGACATTTGATAAGATTAAAAAAAGGCCCTTCTTATAGGAAATTTAATGCAGAATTTAAAAATTTGGTGAACAATTGAAACAGATTCTATAGGTCTTGAAAAATGTCAATTTATGTCTTTTAAGGTCTGGATGTTTTGAAAAACGTAAAAATTCATAACTTCCGAATGGATGGAGATAAAACAGTTCGGTTCGTTGCATTTTACTCTATTTAGGATGGACTATAATCCAGTTTTTATTCGGGTTTACTGGACCACCCTGTATAATAAAATAAAAATAAAAAATAATTAATAAATTTAAAAACATAAAATTTGTTAAGAAAGAACCTAAACCTTTTTTTATAAGTACCATGATGGCATTGATAATTATTATAATATACTATTATAACATAAAAGAGAAAACAAAATGTCCATCTCTTGTATATGCGTATATGTAATGCTGGGGCCGCGGTAGCCGAGTGGTTAAGGCGTCCGACTCTCGGCTAGTAGATCCCCCGGTTCGATCCCCACCGCGTGGAGTGTTTTTCTGACGCCTAAGGGGACCGGTGGCCGCAATTGAAAGAAATTGACACGGCACTCATCACCGGAAGGGGGCGGGATCTCAGCGACCCTGAATTTGGTTCCAACCCCCTTCAAAAATGAGTTTCTTCGATGGAAGAACACCGGCACACCGGGGGCTCAAATTTACACTTGTGTTGCGAGCCCCCACCCCAAAATAAATAAAAATGTAATGCTTAAATACCATAAAATATTCTGTCCTATGCTATTCAGTCCGCTGTGTTGTGCAAGAATATGTTTTGTCTCACTAATACGTCATCTTTCCCAGTGTACCTGGGGGAAATTTGTAGCTAGTCTCAAGAATACATTTTCAATTGCATGACGATACATATGGTAAGTGATGCAGATCTGCTATTGCTTTTAGAATTCGGAAAGTCTTCTTCGAAATAAATGCAACATTTTGTACTGTGTCCATGCAAGTGCATCGAACTTATAATCATGTAAACTTCGCCAAGTTCATCTTAAAGTTTCAGGCAGTGCAAAGCTAAAAACATTTAGTCTATTAATTAATTTGACTTGATTTGAATGGCACAAAACGTAATTTGCTGTAGAATTTTCTTTTTTTAATTAGGAAATTCCCGAGTGTTTATTTTGCGGGAGGCTGTCATCGCAGTCACCTATTATTGCCGGTTAGAAGCCGGCGAAATGATTTCTTTATCGCCCCGGGAGTCGCGGACGTTGGTGAAAAGCGTAAACGGTCGTCATTCACATTCTCGTTTAATTTAATGCTTCCGTGAATCATCCCGTTCAAATTTAAACAAAGATGGGCCGCTAAAATGCGAACACCGCTACAAACCGAATCGATACGGCTTCACGATTTATGCTAAACTCCATCTGCATACATTCTGTCAAAATTCCTATATGACAGGTCATAACATTCATGCGTTTGCACGACCTAACAAAAAGAGATTTTGTTTTTCAATTTAACTGAATACAAAAACATTAAATATACCTATTCTAACTTCAAATTCGACTAACACAATATATAAATGTAAAGATAACTATGTAAAGAATACAAGATAACAAATAACTAAAATGGATGTGAGTTAAACACCAATAAAAATAACACAGTAGCTCACCCTGTAATTACACAGTCATTAAAACTTCTTCCTCAAAACATTCTTGAACAAAAACAACTAAGCCAAAGCAAGCACTGTGAACACGACACGCAAGAATGGCACAATTACACAGAAGACAAACACTTTGAGCCCTGAAGATGATCTCAATAAAGATCGAAACGTTGGCACGATAAAGAAAATGTTTTTCTGAAACCTACATCACACCAGACCGCATCTCACGATTTCTGAACAACTAAGCCAAACCTTACAAATGTAAATACAAAAATTTAAAAGAAACAGTGAGTAAATCCTGACACTATTTTCCCTATGTCTTCTTCATTATAGCTTTTCAGAGCTTGGATAATTTTATTAGAAGAATAACTTGTGACAATGAATCGGAAACGGTAATTTAAAAAAATAGTTTTTTACTCAAATAATTATACACAATTTTTTCACAATGAAAGATTTGTGTCACAGGCGGGATTCGAACCCACGACTTTTGGCTAAATACGCCGCTTCTCTTCCACTTGAGCTAAAGGGGAGTCGATATGAGAAGTTTCTGGCATGGGCGAACGAAGTCCCGTAGCTCAAGTGGTAGAGCAGCGGCGTATTTAGCCGAAAGTCGTGGGTTCGAATCCCCCCTGTGACACAAATTTTTCATTACGAAAAATTGTATATAATTAATTGAGTATTAATGTAATTAAGCTTAAGCTGATAAAATGATTAAAAAGTTAGTGTATATATATATATATATATATATATACACACACATACATAAGTTCATCTCGTTACTAAATTTTTCTTCAAATGTAAAAATTGTTATTTTAGATGGCAAATCAGAAGATTCCGTCTATAAAATCCTATTAAAGATCTCTTTTCTCCTACCTAGAGAGTACCAAATTTTTTAATAAACATGGATAAGACCCTTTCGAGGAACGTACTGGCGAATCTGCTGTAGAACACTTGACCACTCATTAGGAAAAATGAGAACAAAAATTGGTCAATACCTGAACGAAAATATATTTTATTTGTTAGCCAATGTTTTCATCTAAATTTCAACAGTAAAATGGACATGTCATATGTTGAAACAATAGCAAAACATTTAGAATCCTTTTCATTTCGAAAATGATAAACGCAATAATCTGTTTTTTTAAATAAGAGTGAAAATAAAGAATCCAAAATAGTTTATAGTGCCCCAGATCTTACACATGACCAATACTTTTTATTTGTCTTGTTTTTTATTTAATATTAATTTAATTTAAAATATCCTCTTTCAAATTCTCCTTGAAATTATACCGTATTCAGCTAATCGGGCATTGCACCATCGACTCAGCAGTAAAACAGCGGTACTTCGCTGAAATAGAATTACAGGTGAAAGCTACCGGCTATATAAATTTTGCGAAAGTTGTTTCATAAAAAGTCCCAGGCTTAATAAATCTGAACATAAAATTCCCCTTGAAATCCATTTCTGAGCGATAAATAGATTACTGATCTATTTAAACTGCTCGTGTCCTATAAGTTTATTATAAGTTCCGAGGCATTTTCTACTCGTGCATCCCCCTTTAAAGAAAAATACGCTCGTGTTTTATTTGCTCGTGCTTTTCGCTCTGCCATAAGCTCGCCTGGCCGAGTACATTGTGTTGAATATTCAAGTGCCTTGTGTTTCTCTAGATATTGATTACAAAACCTATTTACATATTCATCAGTGGTACCCGCTTCCGACAAAAGCGGTTCCCATTCTCCGGACCGTCAAAAAGTGCCAATTTCAATGGTTTGTGCGCTATGAAATTTACCCTACGAATAGCTGGCAATTCAAAATTAACGGTGTATCGACAAAATACCAGTTTTGATTATTTACGGGGGGAAATGTAGGAAAACAGGAATGTACTTTTTCTTAGATTTTTAGAATTACAGTCGACATGGCCAAATCGAATTTATCCAATTTACTACTATTTTAATATAAAATTTAAGGAAACAAATTTGTCTGTCTTTCATTCCAATCTCGATTGATACGACAATAAACGTATGTTCGCAATAAACCATTACTTACTCGGCAATATATTAATCTGGAATTGTCAAATAAAATATACACCGAAGCAAGCATAAAACCTTTTTTTTATTTATTTATTTTACTACAGCATACAAAATGCATCAAGCAAGGATATACATACTTACAAGGAGGGAAAATTCAAAAAGGTGGGGTTGAGATGGGAAGTTGGTGTCCGAGTGGATCGAGGTCACGATAGTTCAAGTGGTAGAGCAGCGGCGTATCTAGCCGAAGATCCGTGGGTTTGAATCCCGCTGTGACACTGACTTTTTTATCTCAACCAATACCTTACATAAAGATTAATTAATTGAAATAAGTTATTTAGTCAATCGGACCACGAAATCTAATGAATTTAACATTTAAAATGAAGTACATCTTCACTAAAGCTCTTCGTGGCCATTTCATTTGTCGCCGAAAATCGAATTGATTACACGACATTTGAAAGTGGCAAAAAGGAGGGAAAATTCGAAAGGTGGGTTGAGGTGGGAAGTTGGTGTCCGAGTGGTCGAAGTCACGATAGCTCAAGTGGTAGAGCAGCGGTGTATTTAGCCGAAGATCCGTGGGTTCGAATCCCGCTCGTGACACTGACTTTTTTTTCTTAACCAATACCTTACTTAAAGATTAATTAATTGTAAAGAGTTTAATATATCGTTCTTTTCGATCATCTTCAGGTTAAATATGGCTATCTCATCAAAACATTATTAGTTTTTTTAATAGATTTTATAGTTATTTTACATTGAAAAAACACTTTATCGCACCATGAACACTCCAACGAACTAAACAAAATACTTGCTAAAACGAAGTCACTTCCTGGAATCTGTGTTGCCCACAGTGTTAACAAAGGTGGGTTAAAATATGGACTGTTTTACATGTCTCATTGATTTATAAAAAAAGCTTGATATTTGTTTTATGTCTAAATTTATTTCATGTTTCATACATTTTGAATTATTAATTAAACATTTAAATATGTTTTCGCGTTCAATTTATTCATCAGGCCACGTATCGTAAGAATCAATCAAACGAACTAACAGCGTCACGATAACTGAAATGGTTAGAGCAGCGGCGTCTTTAGCCGAAGGTCGTGGGTTCGAATCCCGCTCGTAACGCTGACTTTTTTATCTCAACTAAAAACCTTAATTAATTGAATTATACACTACCACTTGAGCTATCGTGACTTCGATCGACTCGAATACTAACTTCCCGTCTCAACCCCCACCTTTTGAATTTTCACTCCTTTAGTCTATAATAGTTTTTTTTTAACTAATGTCAGATTAAATTTTCGAGACAGTTCATCCAAACTGGAGTAGAATGCTGTCGACCTCATGGTTTTATCTCAATTCTGTTCAAAAGTTTCGATTTTATAGTATTTCTTTAAGAAAAACACGATTCTTTACCTAAAACCCGAATTTTCTCCATTCTAACGTAACACACCCCAAATTTTGAATTTTTGAATTTAGAACCGAATTTCCGTTTAGATTGGACCACTTTTGTTCTAAAAATTGCCTTACAAAATAACTTCACAAACACCGCGAAATTTGCGAACAACTACTTTAAATGGTAGCTTTGTTATTTTTATGTGTTATTTACAATTTTAAAAATGTAAAACCAGCAAAAAGCTTCAACATTTTATTACCTTTCCAACGATTTATTAGAAACCTTATTTTGATTTTTTGATGGGCAATTTCAGTTGGAAGTTGGAATAACGTGGTCCGGGTCGTATCCTGGGAATTAAATGCATGGCCCCAAGAGTTGATCGGGCATGTAAATTAATAATTAGCAAATACCTTCTGAAATCATTAATTATGTTTATAGAAGTTAGACCAAAACTACCATTTCGCGAATTTTTCAATGTTTGTGAAATAATTTTGTATGTTGATTGGTAATTTTTAAAACGAAAGTTCAAATTTTGTGGTAAATTTAAGAATGGGGTCAAAAGTTGGGAAAAGTTACGTTAAAGTGGTGAAAATTCTGGTTTTAGGTAAATAAAACGTATTTCGATTAAATAAAAACTCAAAAAATCTTAACGGATTGAGATAAAACCATGAGATTGAAGGCATTCTACTCCTCTTTAGATGTACTATCACCTATTTTTTTAACATTTTAACGTTAGGAATATGGGAGTGCTTTACGATTAACGGTGAAAGCTATGTATTTAGTTTTTGATTTGGCTTAAAACGTTGCATAACAATCCATGTTTGACGATTAGAATTTATAAATAAATCGAGATATCAGGCTGATAACAGCATTTCTTTTCAGAATTATTTTCCGAGTGATTTCCAACGTCGAATCGAACGATATGTTTACGAACTCACCTAGGGCGATTATTTCATCCAGAGCAAGATGATTTACAGGAAGGACGCGCGATATTGGAAAGTGACCCTGCATCTTCAAACTAGATTTATGACACGAACCCCGTTGTATTTATGCCCTTGACAATCTCTCCACTAGGCTGATATATAGGGCTATTGTAACGGAAAACAACATGGAATTTAAATAATTAAACATTCCAACAGGGCTTGCATATTTATGGGGGATGATTTGTATTGAATGGCCAATACGGATTTCCACTGGAGATAACCCGGTCCGTTTGCAATAAATATACTTTCTTTGTATAACTGGGCTCGTGTTCTCCTCTCAAATACCCTCATTTAAATGAAAACAATCTAAACTTCACGCATTTCTTGTTTCTCCGACCATGTAAATAAATGAACTTTTGAGGGGTTTTGTGTGTAAAAAGTTTAATTCTTGCGTCGAAAATAACTTAACAGATTTTATTTACATTCAAAGACAAAAAAAAAGTCACTGGTATTTTATTGTTTATCACAAACTATATGCATTTTTATTGTTATATTAGTTACAACATGCTTATTTTAAAGTACACCAAATTAAACGAAATTAAAAATTCATAAGTTTTAATCATAATTATGATAGATCGAAGAAAATTAATCAAAACTGTAAAATCTTTAGTGTTAGATTAAAATTTAACAAACAATTTATTACCTTGTTTTGCTCTGAATAATGCGTATTACATCCTCTGGCCATCATTGAAGGTTAAATGTAGAATATCCACAGTGAACATTGGAAACAGAAATGGGCCAAGGATGCTTCCCTGAGGTAAACCTGTCAGGTATAATTGTGTTTACGACGATAACGTACGAATGCTGGGCAATAAATACCCAATAAATAAGGATCTATGTTACAATTAACGATAATTAACGATTGGTTGGCAAGATTTCTACCTCGACTTCTTTTCACTTAATATCCAATGTTACGTAGAAATGTATTTTGAAGTGTTTGTATTATATTTGTACAACACAACATTTATATCCCATAAATCCACGTGGCTTTAAGATTTGATTATACCTTCAAAGATAAAAAACTGGATATTGTATTTTGTTGTTTTTCAAAGATATATATTTCAATACTTATTTTATTGTAAGCCAAGTTAAAGGAAATCAGACATTTATGAGATTTGGAAGATAATTCACCAAAACACCGAAAATCATTTAGTGATAGATTAAATTTTAGCATACAATTAATTACCTTGTTTTGCTCGAAATAACGCGTATTACATCCACTGGCCATCATTGAAGGTTAAATCTAGAATATGTACAGTGAACATTGGAAACAGAAATGGGCCAAGGACGCTTCCCTGAGGTAAACCGGTCCGGTATTATTGTGTTTACGACGATAAAGTACGACCGCTGGGCAATAATTATCCGTAAATAATGATCTAGGTTTTGTAAAATTAACGCTAATTAACGATTGGTTGGCAAATGTTTAGATTTCAGCAGGACTTCTCGTCCCTTTGAGATGAATCCTTCATACGTACCATGTTACGTAGAAATTTATTTTGAAATGTTTGTATTGTATTTATATTGCGTTATATTTGTACAACACCACATTTGTATCCCATAAATCCAGGTAGGTTTCAAGACGAAGTTAGGTAGCTTTTTTGTTGTTTTTCAAAGATATGTATTTCTTAGTTATATTAATTACACATTAATTATTTTATTGTAAGCCAAGTTAAACGAGATCGGATATTTATGAGTTTTACCAAAAATTAAATTGAGAGTTCTAAAAGGGCAGTTAAAGCAAATTTAACGCTCTTTTCAATGAACTTTTTGCATTTTTCCCAAAAATTAATAGTAGAAAACCGAAGATAATTGAGAAAAAAAACATAAAATGTTGACTGTCTGCAAAAGGGTTGAGAATCGAAACCATCGTTCATAAGAACATTTTTGTCACTTTTTGTGTGAAATTCACTGGCAAAATTTGTGACGCGAGTAGCTTGAAACCCGGTATTTATTATTATATCCATTATAAATTGACAACCTGAGGTACTAACAAGAAGCTAGCTTTTTAAAATAACTACGTAATATACAAGTAAAAGCAGAGAGTCAGTAACCAGATCGAGATGCTCAAATGGCTGCAGTTCAATACAAAATACGCGAGAAAGACAGGAAAGAGAAGGAATACACGCGGAGGGCCGGCGATGACATCAGCTGTTTGTCGGTCCATAAACCTTCCACTTTATATATATATGAGTTTTGGAAGAAAATTCACCAAAATACTAGAAAATCATTTAGTGATAGATTAAAATTTGCCTAACAACTTATTTTCTGGTTTTGTTCTTAATACATATTGGGTATTACACCTCCTCTGGCCTCGCAAGAACCTTCAGTCCCTTAGGCATCTGGTTAATAAGTGATCAGATGTCATCTTGTTAAACAGAATCTTTTCTTCAACAAGAGCGCTTTGAAGCTGTTCAACGCTTAGAAGCAGCGAACTATGTCTAGCCCGTCTTTTGTCATGTCCCTATGGTCTATAGAATTCATGTCAGGAGAACGTGCTGGACAATAAATGGAGCCAATGGGCCACAGGTTCCGGAAGAACTTTCCCAATGTACCTTCGTGCCTTCCAAGATCCATGGTTTCAGTACGAGCATGAATGTTGATTCCGTATCATAAGTGTCTATTTTTGAATTGGCATTTTCCACTCACGGTCCAGATCAACTGATTACAACCACAAACCAAACCGGCACTCATCTGTAAAGGGAACACCTCACCACACCACTCAAGAAGCTGATTTACGAATAGTCGCCTCGATGCCTTCTCCAGGAGAGAACCTGATGAGGGACGTCTTGGACTAGGCTATTCTCACTAAGCCTTCTGAATGCTGTTTTAGAAATTATCCGTACATTATCGACCGTTTGCTCTTATCTATTGAGAAAAACGTTAAATGACGAATCGTAGAAGTTGTGACGGTTTGTAATGTTGGATTTACTAGTCTACTATTAATCTTTATACCTAGTTATGGTATATAAACAAATAAATGTATGTTCCTCGATTTTTTATTTTAAATTGCTCCTAAGTTGCTGACCCTTTGCTCGGAGGGGTCTAGCGTAAATTACCATTCAGAATAAAATCTCTACAATCGCACAAATAAATTCATTCACACCTATATTACACTCATTCTGGTTGTCGGTGGAGTTCTCGACATGCCTCCATACTCAGTAAAGTAAGCAATAAATTAATTATTCAGAAATCGTGGGATGCGGTCTGGTGTGATGTAGGTTTCAGAAAAACATTTTCTTTATCGTGCCAACGTTTCGATCTTTATTGAGATCATCTTCAGAGCCTGGGATTTACAAACATTGTTTACATTTAACAAAAACATTTACGATGTGGAAAAGTGAATTTATACAATGGAAAATATATATTTTTATATTCAATCAAAGTATTTCTACTCACTCAAAGTGTTTGTCTTCTTTATAATTGTGCCATTCTTGCGTGTCGTGTTGAGAGTGCCAGTGAGATTTTGCTGTTTTATGTTTATACATGTAAGATTTTGAAGGGGTGGGGAAGGAAGTCGGTATAGAAAAGACATTTTTGTATAAGGCGTCGGCTTCTTTGAAGTGAAACGAGCCGACGAAGGGAAAAAATGTGTTGGTAATGGTTCGGCCAGATTATCCTTTCAGGATTATATAGAAAGGAATATATAGGAAAAGGAAGTCTAAGTTGTTGGACAATTAGACTATGTGAAAAATATTTGATGTGTGGAATGTAATGTAATGATATATGTATGTTATCTATATTGAATTTGATTAATGATATTGGCGTAGCTGCGACTGAGTTTACATGTATCTGTTCGGTAATTGATGCTCTGTTTATCTCTGTTGATATAAACCATTTCTAAGAAATTATGTTTATGTTTGTTTTGTTCTGTATGTAATATTTTTGGATTTTTGAAGTCGAAACATTTCTAAGAAATTACGTTTATGTTTGTTTTGTTCTGTATGTAATATTTTTGGATTTTTGAAGTCGAATAAATTCACTTTTCCACATCGTAAATGTATTTGTTAAATGTAAACAATGTTTGTAAATCCCAGGCCTTGAAGATGATCTCAATAAATATCGAAACGTTGGCACGATAAAGAAAATGTTTTTCTGAAACCTACATCAGACCAGACCGCATCTCACGATTTCTGAATAATTATCGATTAACGGTCACTAATCACCACACATTTCTACACGTAAGCAATAAAGTAAGTTTAATGGAGTACTTTCAGAAATATTCCACTATCGACCCTAAGCTACGAAGTAACTATGTAGCCTCCATCTTATTTTATTTTTTATAGGAAAAGTTTTACATATTTCTGTTTTAAACTGTAATAACAATAAGCTGTAGTAACACGTCCTTGTCAGTTGCCATTTATAATACGGACGATTTAAAAGATATGTTATTTCTACTGGCATACTATTTGGTGACCGTTATTTCACGATCTCTAAATAGTAAATCAAAATAATTTATTAAAACTAACTGTAATAAAACAACCAGATGGCATATTAATCACTGATTGGTATCAAACATCAAGAAATCCAGATTGCTACCTCAACTTTACATCACATCATCCCCTTCATACCATAATAAACACGACCAAAGAGCTACTTATTATTACCCTAAGCTATGAAAGTTTTCACCACAATTTCATAAAGATATACATATCCTACATAACAATCACAACCCTAAGCCCATAATCAACAACTATAACTCAACACATCATCTATTACTAATAACAAAGAATCAATTCTATCAAACACAGACAAACCAACATCCATTCGTTCACGGCTTATCACACAAATTAACCACATTTCTTTCTTCTTATAACTTTAAAATAGCCTTCAAAAAATATAAAACTATTCACACCCTTCTTTTCCAAAATTAAAGACCACACACCTGTAACAAATAAATCTAACGTAATTTACAAAATCAATTGCATAAATTGTCCAGCAACTTACGGCGGAATTACATCCCAATATCAAAGAGATAAAGATCAAGATGAGGGGGTATAAGAACATATCTATGATTACAAAAAACCGAAACAAAATCCTACAGCACTGGCTACCATTTTGAACACCAACACAATTTCGATTTCAACAATCCAAAAATATTAAACAAAAAAGCGAACATAAACGTAGCATTTTGCAAATGGTTTACATCAGCAGAGCTACACCAATATCTTAAATCAATTTCAATAACATACGTATAACACACAAAACATACTACAGCGTGTAAAAGAATCATTATACTCCACACATTAAACAATTCTACAATCAATAATTTATTTCTCTTTTCCTTAATAATCCCGGCTATTATAATGCTGAAAAGCTAACCAGGCCCGAACGACATACCATTACCCTACGGTCCCTTTCACCTCAAAGTAACCGACTCCTCATAGAAAAATGAATTTCTATGCCAACTTCCTTCCCCACTCCTTCAAAATCAAACTTATATAAACAAAAAACATTAATATCACACTAACACTCTGAGCACGAGACACAACCGTGACACATTTACACAGAAAACACAATTTGAGAGAGTACAATTACTTTGATTAAATTCACTAATTTCGTGGTCCGCTTGACCAATTAATATATTAAAATTAATTAAAGATTTTAGTTGAGATAAAAAAGTCAATGGCATGAGCGGGATTCGAACCCACGATCTTCGGCTCGATACGCCGCTGCTCTACCACTTGAGCTATCGTGACCTCGATCCACTCGGACACCAACTTCCCATCTCAACCCCATCTTTTGAATTTTCCCTCCTTTTTGCCATTTTTCAAATGTCATGTAGTCTACTTGATTCTCGGCGACAAATGAAATGGCCACGGAGAGCTTTAGTGAAGTACACTTCATTTTAAACTTATTAAATTCACTAGTTTCGTGGTCCGCTTGACCAATTAATATATTACAATTAATTAAGGTTTTTTAGTTGAGATAAACAAGTCAATGGCACGAGCGGGATTCGAAGGTGGGGTTGAGATGGGAAGTTAGTGTCCGAGTGGATCGAGGTCAGGAGAGCTCAAGTGGTAGAGCAGCGGCGTATCTAGCCGAAGATCGTGCCATTGACTTTTTTACCTCAAATAGAAACCTTAATTAATTGTAATACTTTGATTAAACCTAAAATTTCTATATTGCGTTCATTATTGTACGCATTATTAGTATTCATATCTTACATGTATTTGAAAAACATAAACAATGTTTATAAATCCCAGGCCCTGAAGATGATCTAACTAAAGATCGAAACGTTGGCACGATAAAGGAAATGATTTTCTGAAATCTACGTCACACCAGACCAAATCTCACGATCTCTAAAAAAAATCATTAATTAACGGTCACTAAATACTTCACAAATTTATTTAAAGTTGTAATCCAAATTCAAAAGCTGTTGAATTTGAAAGAAATTCTTAATAAATTAATATTATAAACAAAATATTTGGGGAAAAAATTTAATTTAAGACGAATTATTTACGTCAGTGTTTTGTAATGGAAAATATTCATATCACAAAATGGCAGGGATTGTTTTTGCAAAATCAGGAGAAATCGTATTAGGAACTTTTCTACTTTATAGTTTTATTCGAACCTTCGAATTCTCACTCAGGCCGGTAACTTCGTAAGGACAAACTTCCGAAAAAGGACAAAACCGGGAGACTATCAGAAGATTTTCGGGGAGGGAAGGGGATTTATGTGGTAAATTTATTACATATATGATATCCGACATTTTTTAAAATAATCCTAGTAAATTGATTTGGTTTTTAGAACAATTACAAATTCTTTGTTTGTGCGGCGTTAAAAGAAATTCAATGAGGATGAAAATTTTTGTAAAGGACTGAGCCCAAAGTATTGAAAGAATATGGAAGAGAAGAATCATAACAGTGCTCATCGATTTCTCCCTACCACCGAGCATAATAAATAAGCTCGGATTTGATGCTATTCTATATGCAAATAGATTGCACAACAATGGGGCTAAATGGGATTTTTTTACCCCTTCCTGTTTACATCACCATACTTTCTGTTTCATGGGTAACTCCCCCCCCCCTCGGAGGGAGAGTTGTTTGAATTATTTTAAGGTTTTCCCTCTTTTTTCGTACACAGTTTTTCCCGACTTTCATGAACAATGTAAAAATAATGCTCGATTGATCAATTCGAATTGTTTGTTTTAATTGAATAAAGCTTTTAAAAAACACGATATATAAAAGTATAAAAGTTGCAATCCCAACCAAAGCATCCATGCGGTTAATGCACATTACTTCTTGTGTATTTGTTTCAAACCGGCTGATTTGATTTGCAAGATGTTTATGCAATAAATACCGGATGTGATATACATGGTGGTGCATTTTCGAACGAACCATGGGCCTCAGCTCAGAAAATGGTCAGGCTTCAATTCCTAGGGGAACATGCGACATGGACATTGAAAGATAGGGGACGAGTTCTCTTTACAGATGAGGTGAGAGCCTCAAATATTCAGATGGGCTTAATTTTATATGGAGTCACTCAGGGGAAAGGTACACCCGACGCTAACAGGTTTCTTAGGTGGCATCACATGGTGGGTCGTTGATGTCCTAGGATGACATTTCCTTGGACGTTCCCACCGAATTGGTAGTTGTGGGAAGAAGTTATCTAACTTCGCAGAGGTACTTACAAGACGTAATCGAAGACCATGTAGTTCCACTTGCCCCCACATCGGTGAGAGATTCTTGCTAATGCAGGATACATTCTATCTGTTAGTAATTCTTTTCACTACCGTCATTCATTCCATTTTATAAAAATTACAATTAAATTATTTTTAACTTCCTATATAAACCCACACCAAAGTTCTTACACTGATTGTTGCTATACTGCGGCACCACCTGAATTTTATTAATTTAGGACACCCCTTTTTACTTTCCTGCTTGCATAACCGGACGATTCTTCAAAGTCCACCTAGGATCGGACTATTGTCCTCTAGGAGAGGGAATTCCTCAGGGTAGCGTACTTGGGCCGATCCTTTACTTCGCCTACACCGCAGTTATCCCAGCTTCACCCTCCACCATCGATTCCATAACTGTTTCGGAGGAGTTCCTTGCAAGTCCCTGCAAATAGCCGAATGGAGCAAACACTGGCGTATAAAGCACAATAAAAGCAAAAGAAATGAAAATGTTCCTCAATAATACATCCCCAAAACGGACTTGGTGACCTTCGGTTCCATCTAGACTCAAGACTATCCTGGAACCAACATCCAAAGAATACATTCCTTCCAGTTCAAAGTTCTCAGAATCATAGTGGATGCTCCTTACTACATCTCCTCCAGCCTTCAGAATGACCTCAAAAACCATTTTGTGCAAAAAATATGCCCAAAACATTTTCCTCTTTTCACAATAAATTCTATAATTTGTTGAAGTTGTGAGGAGCGGTCAAGAATGAAGTATTTTAGAAAAACGACTTTTCATTTATTTTTGCCGACTTTTCGACCTTATTCGGGTCATGTTCAGAGGTGGGAGATGGCCTCTGTTGTTTGGGAAAAAATTATTGTAGAATACAGAAGTAAATAGTATAAATTTTGAACAAAACATTTTATATTCCCACCAAACGACCGAAGATGACTTCGAGACTAAACGAGGATTAGTCCAAGTAGGCGGAAGAAAAACAATGGTTTTTAACACCACTCAGGACACACGATGCATGTCACTTGTAGATTTCAACTCATAACTTGTAATTAATTCCATTAGCTTTCGTGGTCCGACTGACCAAATAACATCTTTCAATTAAATAATCTTTATATAAAGTATTGGTTGAGATAAAAAAGTCAGCGTCACGAGCGGGATTCGAAGTTAGTGCCTGAGTGGATCCAAGTCACGATGGCTCAAGTGGTACAGCTGGGGCGTATTTAGCCGAAGGTCGTGGGTTCGAATCCAGCTCGTAACGCTGACTTTTTTATCTCAACCAATACCTTACATAAAGATTAATTAATTGAAAGTTGTAATTAATTCCATTAATTAAGGTTATGGTTGAAATAAAAAAGTAAGTGTGACAAGCGGGATTCGAACCGAAGACTTTCGGCTAAATACGCCGCTACTCGACCACTTGAGCTATCGTGACTTCAATCTACCATTTTGAATTTTCCCTCCTTTTTGCCATTTTTCAAGATTGTTGAGAAGAGAACTAGGCATCCGAGTGGATCGAATTCAAGATAGCTCAAGTGGTAGAGCAGCGGCGTATTGAGCCGAAGGTCGTGGGTTCGAATCCAGCTCGTAACGCTGGCTTTTTTATCTCAACCAATACCTTACATAAAGATTAATTAATTGAAAGTTGTAATTAATTCCATTAATTAAGGTTTTGGTTAATATAAAAAAGTAAGTGTCACAAGCGGGATTCGAACCGACTTTCGGCTAAATACGCCGCTACTCGACCACTTGAGCTATCGTGACTTCAATCCACCATTTTGAATTTTCCCTCCTTTTTGCCATTTTTCAAGATTGTTGAGAAGAGAACTCGGTATCCGAGTGGATCGAAGTCACGATAGCTCAAGTGGTAGAGCAGCGGCGTATTGAGCCGAAGGTCGTGGGTTCGAATCCAGCTCATAACGCCGGCTTTTTTATCTCAACCAATACCTTACATAAAGATTAATTAATTGAAAGTTGTAATTAATTCCATTAATTAAGGTTTTGGTTGATATAAGAAAGTAAGTGTCACAAGTGGGATTCGAACCCACGACTTTCGGCTAAATACGCCGCTACTCGACCACTTGAGCTATCGTGACTTCGATCCACCTTTTTGAATTTTCCCTCCTTTTTGCCATTTTTCAAGATTGTTGAGAAGAGAACTAGGCGTCCGAGTGGATCGAAGTCACGATAGCTCAAGTGGTAGAGCAGCGGCGAATTGAGCCGAAGGTCGTGGGTTCAAATCCCGCTTATGACACTTACTTTTTTATCTCAACCAAAACCTTAATTAATTGAAAATAATTTAATTGGTCAAGCGGACCACGAAACCTAATAATGTTGTAATTAATGTTACAGATTTTGATAAATAATAATAAAACAAAAACTTTTATTTTTGTAAGAAGGGTGCGCTGACTTTAATTT
Organism: Cimex lectularius; assembly: GCF_000648675.2. NCBI lineage: Eukaryota > Metazoa > Arthropoda > Insecta > Hemiptera > Cimicidae > Cimex > Cimex lectularius. The sequence continues at coordinate 713,806 of NW_019392868.1, read as the reverse complement.
CAACTTTTGTCGTGTGCAGTATCTATATCATTTTGATGTTTTTTTCCTATCTAGGTAGTTTTTACATATTGGGCAGTTTAATTTTGATAATTTCTGGGCTGTTTTAGTAGATATTGCAAGTGGAGCGCGTAATTTCATTTCTATGACATTCATCCTGTTAACGACTTGTTTGTTTAAAAACAGAGCAAATTAAATTAAGCAACCTGAATTTAAAGTGAACGCTTAAACAGTATTTATCGCCGGTCGAAATGGAATATTCACTGCATTGTAATTAGTTGTTGGTTGCTGTAGATTAACTGAGTTGCTAGTAAATCTCAACCAAGAGCTAATTTATTGTTAATGTTAGAGGCATTATTGTTTGGACTAATTACTCCTCATGCATATTTAAACAGGGAGTCGAAATCCCGTTATTGATATTGGAGTGCGCTTAATAATAAACTTAAATAATGTTTCTGTATCCGTATCATCCCGGTTTCCCACCGGGTAGTTTTCTTTGTTTTCCTTTCTCCGATCATCGACATAGTTTCCTATCCCAGTCCGGGTGGCCGCTCCCTCCTCTTTTCTTCACTGGGGGCCACTCGAAAACTTTTAAAATCCCATTATTCTTCATTGCCTTTCAACCCGGTAGAATGCATTATACATAATGCTTTTCAGCCTCCATAAAACTTTCATCCGATAGATTTATCACCAATTACCGGTATACTTATTAGCCGTCAACATACTTTGGTAAAAGCTTCGTACTGGAACAAAATGTTTATTGAGATAAACTACTGCCGAGAGATATTAAATAACACTGCTCCTTAAGACCATTCTCTCTCTCTTTACTTTTAATTACTCGTCAGCCGGAATGTACGACAATCGTCCAATGACTCTATTTTATGCCTATTATTTCTACTATTGCCTATTATTTACCATTTTCAAAACATCTCGAAGAATTTCAGAAACACAAATATATTTCATAACATAACCAAACAAAAATTTTTGAGATTCTATCCAAACTTTACCTCCTTCAGGTTAGAAAAAAGGAAATTAAAACAGCATAGGTTAGAGCACATACTTTTATTGCCCATAATGAAAAATTGGATGGTTTGACCAAACTGGCTTCGAACATGGGAAAGGTTTCAAAGTTTCCGCTGGATTATACAATTATGTTAAAAGTAAGTAAGCTATTAAAACCAGAAATGGCAATCAAGATAAGTACTATCTTTTTTTTTTTTTTTTTTTTTTTTTTTTAAACTAGCCAAAAGAGGAAAAAAGGGCACTCTCAACACGACACACAAGGATGGCACAATTACACAGAAGACTAACACTTTGAGCCCTGAAGATGATCTCAATAAAAGATCGAAACGTTGGCACGATAAAGAAAATGTTTTTCTGAAACCTACATCACTCCCGACCGCATCTCACGATATCTGAATAATTTGGTTCAAAGGTCAACAAGTCAGCAAAGACTTATTTAAGACCATATGTACACCTAGAACTAGCCAACAATTTTTTTAATCTAAAATTTTCTAGCATTGTATAAATTCATTTTTGATCTCAATTTTCTAGCCGTGTATAAATTCAATTTTTTTGTCTAAATTTTCTAGCATTGTATAAATTCATTTTTGATCCCAATTTTCTAGCATTGTAATAAATTCATTTTTTATCTCAATTTTCTAGCATTCTATAAATTCATTTTTGATCCCAATTTTCTAGCCGTGTATAAATTCAATTTTTTTGTCTAAATTTTCTAGCATTGTATAAATTCATTTTTGATCCCAATTTTCTAGCATTGTAATAAATTCATTTTTTATCTCAATTTTCTAGCATTGTATAAATTCCTTTTTTACTTAATTTTCTAGCATTGTATAAACCCATTTTTTGCATCTAAAATTTCTAGCATTGTAATAAATTCAATTTTTTTATCTAAAATTTTCTAGCATTGTATAAATTCATTTTTTTAAATCTAAAATTTCTAGCATTGTATAAATTCATGTTTTCACATCCTACATGTATTTGTAAAATTTAAACAATGTTTGTAAATCCCAGCCCCTGAAGATGATCTTGATAAAGATCGAAACGTTGGCACGATAAAGAAATGTTTTTCTAAAACCTACGTCACACCAGACCGCATCTCACGATTTCCTAACAATCACCTTACATAAAGATTAATTAATTGAAAGGAGTTATTTGGTCAAACGGACCACGAAATATAATGGATATAAATTATATCATATAATGCATAAGGTATAATTTGTAGCTAACAACGAGTGGGCAACCATGGATGCATGGCTATGGCCTTAGTGCAAATGCCAAAAAAAGGATAAAGAGTCAATCGAAACATAATTTTTCATCGTATCATATCCGTGTTATGGGATCGACGTACGTATTGTAGATTTCACGTCATCTAAAAATCCCAGGCTTTACTGATCGGACGTGATTTTCACCATCCAAGTCGTCTTTCAATTAAACAAATTCACTAGTGACAAATGACCCAGTTTAAGACATAACCGAAGCAGTTAGCTGTTAGCAGAAAATTATTCGACTTCAATGTAATTAATGACTGTTTAAGTACATTCCGTTGTAGATTAAGCGCTATCATTTAAAACGGAGAAATGTAAAGAGAGTGAAATTAATAGAACTCGTTAGTGCGTATATTCAAATATTAATTGAATCCGCCGGTACAAAACGAACGAGTCCTATTTACTTAAAGGTAAACATTAACATTAATAACTTTTTTTCTTAAGTTGAATGTAGCAACATCGCACGAGGATATAGATTACAGCCGAACCAACAAAAATAAATTAGAAGGAGGAAAATGACCAGGATGATCTGCGACGATCAAACAGCAGGTTGATTGAAGTTAAACTTCGTAGACTTCAACGAAGCATCTCACAATATATTTAAATAACTAATTATACTTTTTATATAAGTTATTCGTTGGTACGAAAAAGCTAGTGTCACGAGCGGGATTCGAACTAACGACCTTCGGCTCAAAACTCCGCTTATCTAACAACTTATTATCGTGACTTCGATCCATTCGAACAACTAGCGGAAGATCGTGGGTTCGAATTTCGCTCTTGACACTACCTTTTTCATATGAACCAAGAGCTTAGATAAAAAGTATAATTAATCGAAATAATTAATATGGTCAATTATTACTACCAAATACATATATGAGTTAATATTAAATTACAGTCACCAAACAATATTTTGTGAGGACAAAAAAATAAAATAACAGTACGTTATAATAATGTATTAGGCGTGCATTGCACAATGTATATTAAAAAAAAAAAGGGAATTACTCTTAACTGAGATTGCTAGTAAATTACATAGGCCTTTAGTCTAATCCTAGTAACTAAGGAAATACAAGCCATATCTATACTAACGGAAAACAGCACAGTGCACTTTATTACATTTTCCGCTGTTTATTTATGTTACGTTGAACAAAAATAGCATAGAAACTAAAAAAATATTAAAAACGATGAAAAATAGCAAAACGAGTAAATCTGCCACTTTGTACATCATGATATCTGAAAATTTCGCTGCTGTTTTTATTTTTTATCAATTTCTCTCGTAGAATAAATTGTTTTATTTACGCAACATTGAACTAAATAACACAAAATACAAAAAATAATATTGAAAGATAGTAAAATGTGTAAATTTCCCACACTGATTTTTTGGTATTGGCAGATTTGTGAGAGTTTAAACATTTGTTTGGTATTTCTCTCGTATCATAAACTGTCTATTTATGATTAAACTAAATAACTGTGGAAACTAAAAATATTGGTAAAAATAATAATAAAAAAATAATGCATTTATTTTTTTTTCTATTTGCCATTAATATTGATATTTATTTTACATTACGATATATGCAAATTTCAATACAGTTTATATTTGTTATTCATCTCTATCAACTGATTTCTCTCGTAGAATAAACTGTTTATTATGCAACATTCAATCAAAATAGCAAATGGGAAATACCAAAAGAGTAAATTTGCCACTTAGACCTTTTGATATTGAAAGATTTTGGATCGTTATTACATCAGTTTTGTTTTCCTCTTGAGAATAAACACGTTATTTATGCTACATTGAAGAGAAATAGTAGAAAATTCAAGCAATATCAATAATAATGGAAAATAGCAAAAATGAGTAAACCTGGGACTTCAACTTTTTAATATTTGCAGTTTTCACTATTTTCTTTATTTCTAATGTATTTCTCTTGAGCATTAGCTGTTTATTTAAGGCATGTTGAATACAAATAATAGAAAATACAAAAAAAATATTAACAGTAATGGAAAATAACAAAAGAGTTAATATGCCACGTCTTTATTACATTTGTTATTCATCTCACTCGTAGTATAAAATGTTTATTTATGCTATGTTTAACAGAAGTAAAAAAAATACGAAAAATATCAATATTATTGGACGATAGCAAAACTTGTTAAATATGCCGCTATAACTTTTAGATATTTGCAATTTTCGATATTTTTTTCATTTATTACGAAATTCTCTTAACTATTAATTTAACTAAATTAACTATTTGTTTAAGGTACGTTGAACAGAAATAATAGAAAATACAAACTATACTAACAATAATGGAAAATAACAAAAAAAAAATCTGCCTCATGTTACATTATGATATTTGCTGATTTTGATACTTTTTACATTTGTTATTGATTTTTCGTAGAAAATAATAGAAAGAAAACTGTCTAATTCTGCTACTTGAAACGAAAATAACTGAAAAAATTAAAAATATCAATAATAATGAAAAATTGCAGCAAAAAAGGTAAATTTGCCACATCTTACATTGCGATATTTGTAAATTTAAGTATTGTTTATATTTGTTAAATTTATATATTTATTTTTCCCCTTGGGATGAAGTTGTTTTTGAAACAAAAAGCCTTTTACATAGTTTGTCGGGTTCGATCTCTGGGCCGCGGTATTCGAACCAGGGACCTTTACATTATCGTGATAAGCGCCGTGTCAGGCCTTAACCGTTTGCGACCAAAGACGCCTCCTGTAAATCGTTGTAAAGTAAAAAACGGTTTGATTATCTTTATTATGTAACATTCAACAATAATTGTATAGAAAATACAAAAATATCAACAGTAACGGAAACAAGCGAAAATCTGCCACTTTGTAGATGATTATTATATTTCAAAATTGTGATATTTGCTAAATTTGTTATTCTTTTGTCTTGTGGGATAAACTGTCCATTTGTGCTACATTGAACATAAATAACAGGAAAAGTAAAGGATATCACTAATAATGAACAATAGCAAAAATAGATAGGTAAATCTGCCACATCTTAGATTTTGATATTAGCAAATTTGTATATTACTATTGTTACTCATTTCTTTCGTATCATAAACTGTTTATTTATGTAACATGCAACAGAGCATGCAGAATATGCAAAACGTATCAGTGGTATTGGAAAATATAAAATGAGTAAATCTGCCATGTTGACTTTTTGATATTTGTAAATTTCGATAGTTTATATATTTCTCCCGAGCATAAACCGTTTATTTATGTTATATTGAACAGAAAATACAAACAATATCCATATTAATGTTAAAAATTAAAAATTGTTAAATTTGACATTTTGATATATGAAAATTTTGTAGTTTTTACATTTTATTATTTATTTTATTTATTTATTTTTTGACGGTTCTGTTAAATTAATTTTATTTTAATTTAATGTTCAAATGTTATATTCACAAAATCCGAAAATTAATGGTTTTGTGACATCAAACAAAAAGTTGAGGGGGAGAGAGAAAGAGTGAATGTGTGCATACATGTGTGTGTGTGTGTGTGTGTGTGTGTGTGTGTGTGTGTGTGTGTGCGTGTGTGCGCGCGTGTGTGTGAATCCAGCTAATTTTGTTGAAATTAACGTCATTTACATTAGTTTTACAATCAGTCATAAAATTTAAACAACTAACATAAAAAATAACTGCCTGCAAATATCAGGGACAAAGTGGAATAATTCACAGACGTCGACATTTATAGCACTGGTTTTGTTCAACGGAATTGAATATGACGATCGTTAGTTTTGATGGAGAGCCGGCCCCGACCTCGGGGGAGGAAGATCAATACTCCCTGTTCTTTATTGGGAAAATAAAAGTTGGAAAAGTTTTACATTTAGACTGTATAGATATGCATAAATCATTTCAACCCCGTTCCAGTATCTGCGCAGAAACTAAAACTTCCTAGCTTTTTTCCTGGTCGACGTAGAAATCCCCTTCAACGCAGCAGTGCAGAAACCGTCATAAACCAAGTCAATCCATGATGCGTCAATTTGGCAACAAGCTTAACAAACATCTTCCATAGCACTCTAATTTATAATATATTTAAGATATTATATATGTAAAAAAGAACAGTTGTCCATATATCACTTTATCTGATCTACCTGAAGTATCCTTCAATTTTATAATCAAATGAATTGTCTAACCAGAGCTTTACATCTATAAAAATTATGCAAATGATTTAGTCTGCGCAAAATATATCAAAAATGAGGCCCTCTGGAAAAATATGCTAGCTAAACTAACACGTTGATACTTTACACTTAGAAGTCAACTTTCCTTAATGTTATTTCAATCCTGTAGAGTGATTTTTTTATTTGTATAAACCCAAATCTGAACATGTATGACATACATACACACAATCTTTTTAACAAGATAGATCTACTCACTGTTAGTTGTTTTCAACTAATAATCCGGATTTCGAGCTTATAGCTCATCATCAGGTTGAAGAACTCTTTCAACCTGATGATGCGCTATAACCTCGAAATCCGGATCATTGAAAACAAACTGTGAGTAGGAACTATCTCTTTAAACTATCTTTTTAAAAATATTGAACAACACACTCACTCATTTATCGTTTCTATTAATATACTAATCAAAGCAGTAATGGGTTGTAACGCAATTCATAAATACACACTTGTGCAGAGTTGAGCCTATCAGTTTTCGCAGTCCGCTGGCATTTCCAGCTTTTGTAATTTACAATAAATTACCGGCAGGCCTCGAGAACCACCCAACCATCCCCAAACCCGGAAAAGGTCCACCTCGTGTCCTCATCCACGTCCCTTTCTCAATCCAGGGTCCTTCATTCTATCCTGTGACCCCCTCCCAACCCTTGGTTACAGGGGGGAAGGGGTCCGGGCGCAAAATAATGGTGTAGCCCAGAGTGCGTGGCAACCTCTCTAAAGCACAAGCTGTACTCATGTCGGCCTCGGGTCGGCATGGGCGGCGGGTGCTTTATCAGAGGCACACGAGGGTTAAGGAACCATATCCTGTCTGGGGGAGAGTGCTTAACCATCTGTACTACGGGGAAACAGAAATGTTCCAAAATTCATCCCCTGTTACAATGGGAATGGATTCGTAGTGGCACCCCCCTGGCCTGGAACTTAGAGGAAAGGCTGTCTTCTACCAGTGACCTTCGCACGAAACTTGCGTATGACCACCGTTATCGGCGGATCGGACGGCAGCGTATAAGCGTCGAGGACGCAATGATTATGCTGAAAAGTCCCTCGAATGCGTGAGTACTAGCGGATGGGAACGTGTAGTGAATCGGTTGCTCCTACTCGAGTATGCTTTGCACGTAGGTTTGGCTGAGCTCGGTTGGAGGCTTTTACCATAGGCGGTCTCCTCTAGGGAGTGGTTAGCAATTCCACTTTAAACAAAACCGCGTCCGGAGCAGATCTGGTAGTTTCTTCGCTAGAGAAGCCTCAATACTCTGGGAGATAGAGTGGCCTTCTCTTTCTAGGGAGTGCGCGGGAGACCGGGCTGATGTATTCTGCTTAGGTAACCCTTTGCCCTTGCAGGTCCGACCACCCGAGGAGCGAGGTTATCTTGGCCCTCCGGGGCTGAGCTGCCTCTACACCAACGCTGCGGCAGTAACACCATTCTGTCGTATGCGGAGGTGCGTCAGCTCTCATCTTGAGAATCAAAACGTCCGATAAGGCTGAATAGTCTAGGTGTGAACGTTAAAGAGCCTCATTGTCCTTTTTAGGACGACCGAGGGAAAGACTGCCAACAGCAAGGGAATTTCAGGACCCAACGCAGGTCTTCTAAATCCAAATCCTATCCACACTCACACTCACTCTTATATAGATTCTTTCTTATTTACATACCATTCACTTAGTTAGGTGAAGTACTCGATATTCCTCCATCAACTTTTACACTTATATAACTAAGTTAATTGATTGTCGATCATTACCCAATATTCTGCCATCAGCCCTCTTCCACGACACATTCTCGCCAACAAGTACACAAAAGGGATTTCAAATATACTAAATAAAAATACGCTCTCTATATAGAGGCAAGGAATTGAATGGTGTCAGTTAAATGGGTACTTGGAGCAACCTTTCCCTACATTCCGAACACATACTAGGACTTTGGCGCTAAAGTAAGTGTCCTTGCATATAAATACGATTGCACTGATAACATGGATCACTTTTTTTGTCAATAACCTCCGCACATATCATAGCCCTATGATCACAAAGCAAATTATTAAGGAAACAATTTTATTATTATTTACATTCTTAATTTATTAAACGAAATTTTACTCCACTTACAATTCTACGAATTTATAGATAATTTTGCCTTACATAAATGGGTAAAAATATAATATACTTTTAATTATGATGCAGAAAACATAATATATTTTAATATTTATTATTCGGAGATCGCGAGATGCGGTCTAGTGAGACGTAGGTTTTGGAAAAACATTTTCTTTATCGTGCCAACCTTTCGATCTTTATTGAGATCATCTTCAGCGGCCTGGGATTTATAAACATTATTTAAATTTTACAAATACATGTAGGATGTGAAAAAAATGAATTTATACAATGCTAGAAATTTTACATTCAAAAAAATGAATTTATACAATGCTAGAAAATTTTAGATAAAAAGAAAAATTAATTTATACAATGCTAGAAAATTTAGACAAAAAAATGAAGGCTCAAAGTGTTTGTTTTCTGTGTGCCAATAATGGCACATCTACACGGAAAACAAACACGTTGAGCCCTGAAGATGATCTCAATAAAGATCGAAACGTTGGCACGATAAAGAAAACGTTTTTCTAAAACCTACGTCACACCAGACCGCATCTCACGAACTCATCGTAAACTAACGGTCACTAAACACAACATAATATATTTTATGTTTTAAACATAAACTTTTTGTCTTATTTGATTTATGATGAGCAAGCCTATTATCACGATAATTTTTTAAAAATACATGAACTGCTTCACGCAAAACATTCGTTCGTCTTATTTAAATGATGATGAACCGATCATCGTCACACCACTTCGGTTAGCAGTGAAAGGTTTTGCTTCGCTCAAAGCGTATTGAGTGAAAGAGTATCAAGTTCATGAGAAACATCTAATTTTTCCCTAAATATTTTAAACAGTAAGGGACGGGCATTGGCAATAACGGCATTTTTTACTATCCGCACTGCACATATGGGTTCAGCTCAATTGATAGTCATCGAAATGTACGAAAACTTCGGAGCAGGCATTATATTAAACGCGCCAATAAATTCGCATTAAATGCTTCCCAGGGGAAAATGTACAAGGGCCATAAAGCGTAACTTTTATTGGGCCGCATTATAAAAAGAAATTTTCCTGTATTAAATGTATATTTGATGCCTCCGACAAACGCACCTGCTACTGGGGAAGAGACCTTTTTCCCTTGTCATGCACCTTTCCGCCTTTATTGCACCATTAATCTCGTCGTGTTTGCTCCTCAGGTGTAATTTCAATTGAAATCTACTCTGACGGTAAATAGCTAAGGAATTCTAGAGCGGTTTGAACAAATTGTTAAAACTTTTGCCAGTTCCTATGTCGAACAATGGAGAATGTTATTATTTCAGAACAATGGAGCGACGATAAAATAAAGGGACTTTAATACGTCATAAAACTACCTACTTCAAACCGCTTTTATGGGCATGTTTATCAATACAAAAAATAAACCAATCCGTCCATTGTTTAATATGGGAATTTAATTCATTTTATGTTAAAATAAATTGTTATTTTATACTGCTCACATTTTGGGTTTTTTGTAATAAAGGGAAAGTAAAATGAGCCAATAGATAAAATCATTAATCAAATAAGAAAGGAAATAAGAATATAATTTTTTGCGAAAAGTAAGCGTTATGAAGCACTATGTCGTGTTTTTTTTTTTTTTTTTTTTTTTTTTTTTTTTTTTTTTTTTTTTTTTTTTTTTTTTTTNATCGGGAAAAAAGGGCCAGAGGCGACGGTGGGAATCGAACCCACGACCGCGGCGTGAGAGTCTCTCATGCTAACCACTCGGCTACCGCGGTCCCCAAAAATTTAGTGCGATGGCCTATGTCGTGTTACTGACAAGCCAAATAAAATTAAGACAATTCTTCTGGATTTTTCCCCGTCCGAAGAATAGTGGCAAAGGAATTAAAAATAAAAACTGTAATTGCAATTGTATAAGAAAAGGACTTTAATTAAAATATAAAAAAAAGAACAACAACAAAGGAATATCGGCTCTGCCGTGCTTCCACATATTCTTTTTAAACAAGAAATAAATAACTAAAAACATTCATTAATAAAAACAACAAAAAGGCTCACTGGCATTGAAAAAAAGTGTGATGGGAAGTTGACAAAAACTGGTGATTGGGAAAGCAATGAATCCAAGTTAATGGCTCAAGTCCGCAAATTTATTTTGATCAAAAACAATTCCCGACCTCAGGAAACATCTAAGAGAGGCTGCCGTGGTTCTATCAAATCCAGACGTGTTCGGCGCTTCAACCAATCAGCGAAATATGTCCATTATTGATGCTCTGGCATTATAGCGTCAACACTGGCCTTGCGGAGGCTGAGTCTAGAAGGGAAAAGATCTACTGGCCAGGAGCATAGGTCATACCAAGATTACACCTTCCGAGGTACCACGAAGATGCCAGTTGTGTGGAGAGTTTATCAAGATTATTACAGATTGCAAAGAACTAAATTAGCAAAGGTACAAATAACAAGGCGTATTTTCAGTTTGTAGAGTATATAAAAATCGATTCTCTTCCGATCATTTCGGCTGCCTTCTATCGCTCGTTTGGTCTGTCAGAAGCGTTCCTGCTTCTCTTCATCATCAGTGGCGATTAAGTTAGTTATTTCTGCGGGTTAGTTCCGATCATTCTGCTGTGTCGTCAATGTGGCATAGGACAAACAACGAGAAAGCGTTCAGATCAAACACTACACAAGCCTATCACTGGAGATAGTGAAATGCCGAAACGCAGATTGAAAATTATGTACATATTGAAATTATGATAGCAAACTGAAGGTTCGCCATCTCGCCCACTTCATGGAGAAATCTCACAACTTTCTTCAAGTTTTTTATGTGTAATCTGTAAACTACAAACTTTCGATATTAGAGTTATTTTTTTATGAAAGATGGAAACAAGGAAATGTAAATAATAAGTATTAAATTTTTAAAATATTGTTATTAATATTGTTGCCATTATTGTACATCCAAAGAAAATTTTCAAGACCAAATATTGATAAAATTTATATTAACATATATCAAATAATACGTAAGGAAGCAAGAAAATACAGGGCAGGATTATTTGGCTCCAAACTAAAGGACTCAAACCCGATGGGCCTGGTCATAGCAAAATCTTTCAAGACGAAGTATGTGCTATTGAGAGAAGTTTGACTCAATTCAACTTGAACAGAACCACAAAAGGATCATGTCAAATAGTCAACCTGTCATCAGCTGAACTCAGAGGTACTTAAATAATTAAGTAAGTTAAGCAACCAAACTGCCAAACAGAGCAACCTTTGTTCGTTCCAGGATATGCAGAGTAAAGAGAAACGAAAACATGGAGCTGCCGCATCCCCTTGAACCATTGTTCAGAACTATCAAAAAATTTCAAAAACGAAGTATAAGAGTAAGAATCGCTCCCTGAACCCAAACAATCCATGAATATCCTTGGGAGACCAGGTAGAAAAGAGAAAGCAGGAAGAGATTCAAAATCTCGACAGGTTTCTTGGCAAGACACTGCAGGCTGTATGGACATCTGCTAAAGAGCGGGATGAACCGAGGCAGCCAAATAAATACTATTTATACATACCATGGCACACCACACACGTCGTACAACACAACCGTGGAAGAAAAACAACCATTACAACCTGGTCAAATCAGTAAATTCCTGGATGAATTAATTAGAAGACACCGCTGTACAAAAGCGCAGTAATGAATAACCCTTGAAATTACAACCAATCAATTAAATAATATAGTTATTATTGTTTCAATTCTTAATATTCCATTTTTCAATGTTGGATTGATTTAAATATTTAACAAGGTTAGGATTTAACCGTAAATTAAATTTAGGAAAGGTAGTGATCAAGTTCCATGGTATGGTATTGTAAAAAAGGATACTCTGCGTGTTTTCCTTCTTTTTTGGATCTTTCGCGCGTATTTTGTTTTAAACTGCAGCCTTTTGTGCCATCTGGTTTCTGACTCTCCACCTTAACTATAAATGTTTCCTTTTTAAATAAGTTCAGCAAGATACTCAAAACCGTTGAAGTGTGGTCATCCGGGCCGGATATTCGCAATAAACTAGTTTCACATTTTGTACAATTTCACGACTACAGAAAGTGCTTTTGCAGAATATTTCACAAATGAGAAATCTAACACAATTAAAACTTAAAAATATATTGCTGAAGGGCTCAAAATACTCAAATATCTCCTATATATCAATCAATGTTATTCTATTATTTCGCGATCCAATTTACTAAAAGTTAATAAACGTTTAGATTTTATGTACGCTCCCCTTAATATTTATTAAATAATATGTGGTCCTCCGGGCCGGATGATTGGTTTCTGCAATCGTTCTAGGTTCTCACGGGATGACAACAATCCCAGAAGGTACTTATTCTTGCAGACCAACAATTTGAATGGGGGGGGTCAAAAAGGACCCGTCCTTTTGTCTACAAATTTGCGGGGTTCGAAGTAACAAAATGTACAAAAACTAAATTTTAGGTGCATTTCGAGCTATCTCTATCCTGTCGATTGGAGATTTAATTTTGTCACACTTAAACCTTAAAAATTTATATTTTTAGTACACTTCGCATGGTAGTTGAACACGTTCGAGGAAAAATGTGGTCCTCCGGGCCGGATTATGCATTCAACCGTATTCTGTTGTATGGAGATCCAATTTACTCCGCCTTAACTAAAAATGTTTCGATTTTATATTCACTCAGCATAATACCGAAAACCGTGGGAAAAAAATATGGTCCTCCGGGCCGGATATTTCCCATAATCTAATTTCGCATTTCAAACAATACTGACAACCCCGTAAGGTATTTTTCCATGTAGTATATTACTGAAAAGCCGCCAAGCTTTAAGCTCTGAATGGACCACCGTTGTTTCGGCTCTAAATTTATCGCCTTCAAAGAAACGTCGTAAAAAAATGTTTTAATATTTTTTCATTACAATTAATTAAGGGTTTTAGTTGAGATAAAAAAGTCAATGGCACGAGCGGGATTCGAACCCACGATCTTCGGCTAGATACGCCGCTGCTCTACCACTTGAGCTATCGTAACCTCGATCCACTCGGACACCAACTTCCTATCTCAGGAAGCGGGGTTTGCGCTCCCCAGGCACTGCAGCCTTCTGGCTTATTGTACCTTCCTAGTTCCTTAGTTCAATGCAATAGACTCAATCCTTCTCCTTAGAATCAGGTTATTGAATGTCGCTGCTGCAATTTGATTCCCTAAGTTTTTTTCCGTATATTAGGTTAAATCTCCATTGAGCTGTTGCTTCGCATTCGAAGATGATATGAGTGGCTGTTTCTTCCTCCTCATTACATAATCTGCAAATGGGATCAACGCTGTATATACGCATGTTGTTTAGATGTTTACTCAGATGCCAGTGACCGGTTAATGGTTCTAACACTCCTATGAGTTTGGCCCTCTCCAATTGCAGCAGTGTTTTTGCCAGTCTTGGTGAGGGTTGTTCCATCATAAGTTTACTATGTCTAGCACCGCCAGAGTTTATCCACTTCTCCTTTTGTTTTGTTTGGATCCATTCTGCGATGGAGAATTCTATACTTTTGTACTGTTTTTGTTATCCCAAGTACAGGTTCGGGGCCTATGTACGGTCTTGTATATCCTCCTCCGGCCAGACTGTCTGCTTTGTCGTTAGCCAAAATTCCCCTGTGCCCTGGCACCCAAGATATCATCAGGTTGTTGTGTTTCCTCAGGTTTTGGAGATTTTGGATACATTCACTGACTAATATTGATGTGATTTTTTTACATGCTAATGCTTTAATAGCTGCTTGGCTATCAGATCTTATGAAGATTTTTTTGCCAGTGTAACCTCTTTATAACATTTTCTAGGGCACAACCATGCATGCGTATGGCATGTATTTCTGCTTGAAAGACCGAAGTGTCCTTCCCTAATGAGTTTGATTACTCATATCTTGGGCTTTTACATGAAATGCCCGATCCGGTTCCTTCGTTTGTTTTGGAGCCATCTATATACCATATCATTGCATCTGATGCTCTCATGTGTTCTTCCTCCCCTTTGTAGTCCGTTGAGACTTTATAGGAAGTTATGAAGAATGTTTCCGGGATCACAGTCCCATAGTCAGTCAGCTGTGAAATATTTGCATTCCAATATATGCTAAGCTTTCGGATTCTATTTTACCTTCCTCAGAGCGCTACATACAACATAACTTATGAACTAACTCCTAACATCTTTGAACAATTGATATTTTTGTATGAATGATACAAGATATAATCCAATAAATAATGTACATTTATGTGTCCTACATAATAGAAGCTTGTCATGCCTTGGCTTCTTACCGAGTGCCAGTAGGCTCGCTGCCAAATTTAAAAGTAATTCGAGGGCCCAATAACGAGTCTCTGGGTCTTCTTATTCCGCTTTTTTGAAGGACGTGGGTATAAAGATCTGTTTTATGTGTTTTGGGAAAATATGTTTTGTTTGAGTGTATTTATTAGCGTGAGTGGTGAGGAGCTGTTGGTGAAATGTAGCGTCATCATCGCCCCTCCAGCAATGTCTAAGGAATATGTAATAATGTATACGATTATTAATACTGTGTAATGGTAGGTGTGAATGTATTAATTTTACGACTGTATTATACAAGTTAGTTAGTTTTACGTTAGATATATTTTATATGCGTTCGGGCTGAAATGATATAGGTGTCGAAAGACCCCGTTTGAACCTAACTCCGTTAATTATTCAGAAATCGTGAGATGCGATCTGGTGTGATGTAGGTTTCAGAAAAACATTTTCTTTATCGTGCCAACGTTTCGATCTTTATTGAGATCATCTTCAGAGCCTGGGATTTACAAACACTGTTTAAATTTAACAAATACATAGGATGTGGAAAAAAGTTAATTTATACAATGCAAAATATAACTCCGTTAGTTGGGAAGCGACAACCTCCTAGGCATCCTCTCAAGAAGGATACTAGGGACCCAGCATAGGTGATGAACACCCCTGTAGTAATGACCTCTAGGGTCAGCACATAGATAAGTGACGACCTTTGGGGTGAAAGTCAATCCAATAAAAATATATAGCATGTAAAGATATAAACAATAAATAACAACATAAGCAATCATCAGTCAAGAGTAACTATCGGTAAATCTACGTTTTGATGACATCACAATTACACAAACTTGGGAGTACGTGTTTATTAAAAATAGTTTCAAGTACTTAAATAAATAATGTATAAATTGTAAACTTTTGTTTCTTAATATGTTGTTACTTTATGCATAAATTCACTAGTTTTCGTGGTCCGCTTGATCAATTAATATCTTTCAATTAACTAAGGTTTTTAGTTGAGATAAAAAAGTCAGTGTCGAGAGCGGGATTCGAACCCACGGATCTTCGGCCAAATACGCCGCTGCTCTACCACTCGAGATATCGTGACTTCGATCCATTTGGACACTAACTTCCCATCTCAACCCCCATAAACCTAGTCTTTCATGATTTAATCAATAAATATGATCTCCTATTTTTTCCCTTCTTGTTTCCATTATGAATAAATTATTCTGTAGATTTGTAGTTAAAACAATGGACAATCAGGCTGCATGTTTCCACCTTTCTTAGTTTTCTATTTTCTGTTTTAGTTATTAATATTCCCAACTGTAATTCCTTCTGTAAAATAACTTTTGCCTAGAAATATCCATTTGAAGAAAGCGGATTTTCAGGAGGGAAACAAATTGTTTCGGACGATTGTAATTCGGCGAGATTAAAAGGCATTATAACGCGCATTAACATGGCGTAATAAAACAAAAACTCTTTAATTGTAATTTATTCCGCGCGTACAGCCAAACCGTGTTTCATTACAACTAAAACTCGGAGGGTAAACAAGGGTGGGCATAATTTATTTTTCACACAAGACTTGAACAATATATGTGGCCACTGTTTTGTATACTGAGATTTATGTGCAAGCTTTGGGAGCGGGAACATTTAAAATGATATACCGTCAGCCACGCCACGGCCAGGCAATAACTCTAAAACCTAAGTGAATTATTTTACGGTCAAACTTGTGGAAAACTTGAGAATAGTTTGAGAAACGAGTGGTAGGCCACATCCATCTCGACTCCGGCTCCTTTCCGTTCGGTGATTGGCTACAAATCAAACGGCTTGAATTTTCTTACACGTTTCCAACAATTTCTTAATCCAAGACGGTACACTCGTACAAAATTGAACTTCCGTACAGCTAATTTCACAACATACAAACAACGGATCATCATATTTGGCAGTATTACCTGTACGAAATATTTGTACATTATAATGTATTATAATAATAAAGTGGGAAGTTTATGGGCCGACAAACTGTTGAGGTCATCGCCGGTCCTCTGCGTGTTTTCCTTCTTTTTCTCTTCTTTCGCGCATATTTTGTTTTAAACTGCACCCATTTGAGCGTCTCGATCTGGTACTAACTCTCTGATTTCAAATATATACTATGTTGATATCCTAGAATGCTAGTCTCTCGGTTGTACCTCAGGTTGTCAAATACAGAATAGAAACAAAACATACAATACATACATCACCACAAACATAGATGTCCGGTCACGTTCATTCCCCCAGAGTACTCGATATTCCTCGAGGCGGGGTTATAAGCAACCCCTTCCTTTCACGCTAATAAATTACTTTTACTCTCCAGACGTCATATACTCACCCCAGAGTACTTGATATTCCTCGGGGCGGGGTTATAAACAACCCCTTCCTTTCACGCTAATAAATTACATTCATTCCGATAAATTAACACAAACACAACACTCGATAGAAACATAGAGGTCTGGTCACTTTCACTCCCCCAGAGTACTCGATATTCCTCTGGGCGGGGTTGAACCCTCTCCACTCTCGCTAATAACTTACTTTTACTCTCCAGACGTCACACACTCACCCCAGAGTACTCGATATTCCTCGGGGCGGGGTTTAATCACCCCCTTCCTTTCATGCTAATAAATTACATTCATTCCAATAAATTAACATAAAGTCAAACACAGACACAACACAAACACATAAAACTACAAACATTTAAAAATCCCTTTAGCCCTGAGGTACCAAAACAGCGATCTGTGCCCGCTGCCGTGCCCCAAGACTACGCACAGGTCCGATGATATGCCAAAACAGTGTCTATACAGGGTGCCCCCAATCGAATCATCCACACTTCCAGATCTTATGGGAAATTGAACGCTCAGTAAAAAAGGTCCCATGAACCTGTGTCCGTAAACCCTTCAGTCCAGATCTACAGGCAAAAAACCATGAAAAACCACGTTTTTTTACCTTATTCGTGAAATTGTTAGTAAACGATAGCCTGACCGTAAAACAACTCGAAACAACATCTGTAGAGGATTAATTTCTTCGTCGAATGAGATTAAAACCATCCTGATCGGCCAAAAATTTCATTTTGTCGATTTTTCGAAGTTAGGTGGTGAAGGGGTACAAAATTCACCATTTCTGACATTTTTATCGAAAATTCACAACTTGAATATCCTACCGAAAAATTCTCTCGTGATGTGATCTAATTCTCCGTCACATTAGACCAGCCCCAGTCCGATTCGTGAAACATTCGAATTGTAGCTAATTTACTGCTTTTCACCCAAATCGAATGTTACTGTTTTCTGATGGGTAAGCCGTTCAGATTTTTCGTATATTATTTCATTCAGTAGGGGGTACCCATCAGAAAACAGTTCAAGTGAATTTTCGATAAAACTGTCAGAAATGGTGAATTTTGTACCCCTTCCCCTCCTAACTTCGAAAAATCGTCAAAATGAAATTTTCGGCCGATCAGGCTGGCTTTAATCTCATACGACGCGGAAATTAATCCTCTACAGATGTTGTTTCGAGATGTTTTACGGTCAGGCTAACGGTTTACTAACAATTTCACGAATAAGGTCAAAAAACGTGGTTTTTCGTGGTTTTTTGCCTGTAGCTCGGAACTGAAGGGTTTGCGGACACACGTTCATAGGACCTTTTTTACTCAGCGTTCAATTTCCTATAAAATCTGGAAGTGTGGTTGATTCGATTGGGGCCACCCTGTATACATCAAGCCTTCTACAATTGAAGAGGTGCACGACCGTTATTCTATCCTTACATAACGGGCACCTACGTGAAACCTACCAGAAGGTGCCCGTGCGTTATTCTTGTCTACCTATGCGTAGTCTTGTCAGTATGGCCTTTTACCTTTTCGAACCGTTCTCCGTGGACCAGGGCCCGTCTTCTTTCTTAACATGCCACACTTTGGCAAGGCTATTTCTATTTCTTCGAGTCCAGCGGTTTCCCCATTTTCATTTTTATAATGTATGGTAATTGATACGAATTTGGTTCAAGCCAACACCGTCGACTTTTCAAAACCACAGGTTATTTATCCAAAAAAATGTTCTATCCATATTTCCTCACTGTTTTGGTCTGTCAGAAGTATTCGTTATTTCCTCCTTCTCGGTTTGATACCAGAGATCGAACTTTAAATTTTCCATCCATGGATTTGAAAATGATTCAAAAAACGATAAAAATACAATAATGACAGTTCGTTGTTAAAAAGGATGATGGCGATAGTTCCGGACTGACGGTCCTTATGGTGCGGATGGTGATGGTTATGGGAATTTAAGGAGGCAATTAGACAATCTTTCTGAGTGAGGTTTCTTCTCGAGTTCTTCAGGGTGATAAACGGAGGAAACTTGCTGGTCTTCAATCATTCAGGAGTGTTTCTACATTTCGCCATCCTCAGTGGTGAGTTCGTATAGGGATCGATTTGTGCGCTTTCTCGTGTGTTTGTCTTATTTGGGTGCAAAATGCCATCTGACAGACCATCGAGCGATAAAAGACAGATGATGATGATGTTGACGCTGAGCATTTTCAATTGCCATTGATTCAAACTTTGACAAAATATATTGCAAAATTATTTTGATTCGCAATTTTTGATTCTATGCTGGGGTTTCCTTATTCAAGCGCACCTTGAAGAATGGCCCACTTTTCCGTGTCACCGGACTTCCTACGAGCTTGACAGTACAGAGTCCATAATTGCTCGTGTTTTGAATTACACTACCTCATTGACCGCCGTTTTCCAAAATGGCCTCAGCCCGTTCATCAGGAAATGCAAATCTGTGTTGTGCTCCTAGATCTATGGCTGATTTTAACTTTTTCCTTTGTATTTATACATAATTTATGTTGTTGTCTACTCCGGTCTGTCGCCTATGTGCGTTTTGAGCTGTAAGGAATAAAATAAAACAATGTAATAAAATGACCTCTTACGATAATTCTTGATAAATGGAGGTTGACAAACAGCAAAATAAAGTATAAATACCGGAGTTTTACCACCGAAGATGTCGAAAAGCCGGAAATTCCTCAGGGCACCCAGCACCCAGCAAGCATAACAACCAACTGACCGAAATGTTGAAACAAACATCAATCTGTGTTGATTCTTGCCCATCTTGTGTTCTATTTAATCCTCAAATTATTCTCTCTCGTTCAACCCTCTAGTTTTAAACCCAGTGGTCATTTTATAATTTTTCACAACGGAAACAAGCCCGTTCAAGTATATCAATAGAGTAGTGGATGATGTAGATGAGAGGCGAAATTGCTTGAAAAAGGAAACTGCTCGAATAGAAAATGGAAGCCCAGTTTTCCTTGGGCCGGTTGATAAATTAACGAAATACATTTTGCTACTGTGAAGACGTGAAACCATTATTTCTAAACTAGTATTTCATTTCGTTAGGACAGCTCCGCGTGTGGTGGAAAGCGAGTTAGTTGAAGTAAAAACTTGAGATAATATATCGAGTTTGGTCATCGCCCGACCATCACTCACAAAAAGAGCTAATCGCACTTTTCCATTAGTATACATATGAAGACACGACCGGAATGAAATGGAGAAAACTGGATAAAATATCAACATTTTAATCATGCTTTTGTAATTACTTTAATCGCTTATTACAACCACCCCTCTTTCCACCCTTCATATTTCTAATTATCTCTTTGACAATCCTCCATTGATTATCTTACAACAATATTTTTTTAAGGGTTAGAGGCAAATAAAACACAGATAAAATCTCCCACTTTGTTTACAATTGGATTATGTAAATAAATCTTTGAATAGTCAATCTCTTCTTTGTTGTTTTTCTGTAAAGCTTCTTTCTAACGTTCTGGTTGTTTGACTGTTTAAGTTGTACCATATTTAAATTTCAAATTTCTTTGCGTGATGATTTTAGTGATACATTCGGCTAGAGACATAGAATCGTTGGAAGATGGAAGAAGTCAAGCCTTTGGATATTAATCAATTAATTAAGGGTTTTTTTAAGTTGAGATAAAAAAAGTCAGTGTCACGAGCGGGATTCGAACCCACGACTTTCGGCTTGATACTCCGCTACTCTACCACTTGAGCTATCGTGCCTTCGATCCCCTCGGGCACCAACTTCCCACCTCAACACCACGAAGGTCGTGGGTTCGAATCCCGCTCGTGACACTGACTTTTTTTATCTCAACTAAAAACCTTAATTATTTGAAACATGCTTACAACGTTCACCGAGAATTTTTGGGTCGCTAATTTTTCTCACACGGGAGAGATTATCTCTAAACTAAGTAAAATTGTTAAAACATCCCTAAGAGATTGAATTTTATTTAAAAAATGTTTAATATATCAAATCGATTAGGTTTCATGGTCCGATTGACCAAATAAATTCAACCACACCTTTTTGAATTTTCCCTCCTTTTTGCCATTTTTCAAATGTCGTGTAATCTATTTGATTCTCGGCGACAAATGAAATGGACACAGAAATAGTTATTCGCCCATTCTAGGAGTTCTATTCACCCGCTCTAGCATGTATTTATGTGGTAAGATCTCTACTTCAAAAGCAATACACTATGATTTCTCGGAATACACAAAAATCCATATTTTGTGATAACATCTTTCCCCCCAAAAGGTTCATATGAAGCACTTAAATTTCGCTTTTTTCAAATTACTACTATTGTAAAATTAAATATCAGATGATTAGTCTTTACTTAAAATTTTACTCGCCTGATGATAGTTTGGAAAGTATGTATAATTTATTTATCCAAGATTCTAGCAAAACGATCGGTATAGGACTGTAATTCTTTCTCATACAACTAGAGGCAAAAAAGTAGCGACCGTTAATATTTTTAATTACCCCCTAGATAATCCTCAATTCATTATCTTATCTTTATCCCGTTTTAAAAGATTAGAAGTAAATAAAACACAGATAAAAACTCCCACTTGTGCTTACAATCGGATTTTGTAAATAAACCATATAGGTCCATCTTGTTTTTTTTTTTTTGTATGTAAAGCTTGTTTTTAACGTTTGGACGCTTTGATTTTTTTAATTGTACCATTTTTAAGTTTCAAATTTGTTTGAGTGATGGTTTTAAGTACAAACACTCGACTACAATCATAGAATTGTTGGAAGATGGAAGAAACCAAGCGTATGTGGCCAGGGTGCTTAAAATTCCCAGCACAACTGTCTGAAAGGTCTTCCATCACTACCAAGATACTGGAGGTTATTCAAAAAGGCATCAGGTCGCCGTCGTGTCACATCTCAGAGAGATGATCGTTTTATTGTTTCGAATGTACTCCGTAATCGTCATTCTACCGCAGTTAAGATCAAGCAACAACTTCAACATGTTAGAAATGTTAATGTCAGTTTACGCACTGTAAGGCGAAAACCTAGAAGCTAGATTATGGGCGAGAAGGCCTGCCACTGGTCCAGAAATTCTGACAAGGCACAGAACAGACCGGTTAAGTGTCAATTTGTCTGAGCATGATCGGACTAAAATATTGTTTTCGGATGAGTGAAGGTTTTTGTTTGTGGTCGTTTGACGGGTTTGGAGAATGACAGGAGAGCGATATATCCCCGCAACATTTTCATTCCGGAGAAGCTACGGAGGTGGTGAAGTTATGGTTAGGCAGGCATTTCTATGGAAGGTCGCACCAACCTGGATAAAACTAACAACCTAGGTTCGTTGGTGACTACTTGGAATGGGCTTCAATTCAATGTTTGAAGTAGCCAGCATATAGCCCCGACTTAAATCCTATCTAACTCCTTTGGGACGAGTTGTCAGAGAGGGTAAAAAGACGACCAGTGATGCCATTGAATTTGAAAGGAATTAAGAATGGCTTTGTTGGAGAAGTGTGAAAATATTCCACTGGACTACATTCAAAATCGATGCCACGTCGAATGCAAGTGATGGTCATCGCAAGAGAAACAAACAAACACGAGAATCAATCAATCCGTACTGAATTGAATATTTTCTTCATTTTTTTTATCAGCAATGTTTTTGGTAAAATGGTTTTACTCAATTTAATTTTTTTAATTGTTTTATTTAACTATATTTTATATTTTTCTTTGAAAATATCCAGAAATAAGATGTTTGATTCGTGAGGAGAGATCAAGCTTGACACAATCGAACAAATTAGTAAACAATCGGTCACAAAACACAAATATCCAATAAAAAACAAAAATTAAAAATTATAACCATTACAAGTATTTATTAAAAAACGGGAGGGCCAATTTTTTCTCCATCTTCAGTGAGAACTAGACAGCATAGTGTGATGACCAACGTCACGATTATGGGGTGGAGACTGGGGTAGATGCAGAACTACAAGGGCAGAAGAAAAATTAACTTCTGTATTAAAAGTTAATAACTACAGGAGTGGAGGGCTTACAGGAAACAGACTCATCAAGTTTTACAATCATTCTATTATATACCCTGGTGGGAGGTCTAGAGTGGATTTAACAATGGCGGGAGAGAAGGGTGTCGGTAAAGTCCTTATCTTGGGAAGTCGGAACAAGGGGAAAGCTTTTAAATGAAATATTAAGGAATAATTGGAATAAGGGATATTACAATAGGGTCAGTTATTTGGTCCGTCTTCACACGCGGGTTTGTTGAATACCAAACCCGTTTCGGCATTTCGTCATCTTCAGTGAGGAACTAAACAGCAAAGAGTCAGTTATTGGGTCAATCTTCACTCGCGGATTTGTTAAATGCAGAAAAGCGTTTCGGCATTTCGTCATCTTCAGTGAGGAACTAAACACCAAAGAGTCAGTTATTGGGTCCATCTTCACTCGCGGATTTGTTAAATGCACAAACGCGTTTCGGCATTTCGTCATCTTCAGTGAGGAACTAAACACCAAAGAGTCAGTTATTGGGTCCGTCTTCAATCGCGGATTTGTTGAGTACTCAAACGCGTTTCGGCATTTCGTCATCTTCAGTGAGAAACTGAACAGCAGAGGGTCAATTATTGGGTCCAACTTCACTCGCGGGTTTGTTGAATACTCAAACGCGTTTCGGCATTTCGTCATCTTCAGTGAGAAATAAACACCAAAGAGTCAGTTATTGGTCCGTCTTCACTCGCGGATTTGTTAAATACACAAACGCATTTCGACAATGCACCATCTTCAGTGAAGAATAAACTGTTCAATTGAAAGGTACCGTTCCATTATACTATAATTATATTCTATATATGTATATTTACTAATATTAATTTACTAACTAATAATTTACTAATATTCTAATGACTTTCTCGATTAAGAAATGAAATTCTCGCCTGGCGAATTTAATTTATATTATTTTCTATCGTTGTCCCTACTAACGATTGAAATATATTAATCACTTTCAGAAAAATTGACGATATTTTCTGATTGACTTTCAAAACAGCTTAATTAATTTTTCCCAAGTCGTTAAAAATTTCATGAGAACGTCGGGCTTTTGTTTTGTTAATCGACCGGGAACGCTAATTAGCACAAAGTCGGTCTTATAGTCAAAGGCTAACAGATTTCTGCTTGTTGAGTTCGGTGACTCCTCACCTTTTCGAATTTCGTCATCAATTCATGGCGTTTATTCGGTAAATATTATTGAAGGTTTAACGACATTAAGATGGCTCTATTTGGGCGTCGGTTGTTAATCCCGGCTTTCGTGCGATGGACAAAGTGAGCCCGGTGAATTATTAAAAACTTGAAAACACGTCCCTTTTGCTGTTGCTGCTCCGTCCAAATTGGGGCCATCAACACTTCACTTAAATAAAAGTTTAACGCCGTATTCCATAACGGGGCGGGCAATCCGGGCTTATGAAAATTTCATTATCCCAGGAAATACATTGTACCTTATTTAGTAATGGAAGAGAGAAAATATGGGAAAAGTAAGAGCGATTTTTAATATTGAAGAGTGAACGATGACGCAGTCCTTTGATGGAAAGGGTGATGTAGTAGTCACATGTGATGACAAATAATGGATTAGAACTCGAGCTAAGTCAAAGAGAATGAAGCATTCAACAAGGGGGGGGGACTTTCAATATATTAAATATTTATGTCTTTCGCATTCAAGAACTGGTATTCCAGGATATTACGTGTAAACTGTTAAAGCGAATACCTATCAATCTAAAATGGCTATGTGGAAATTAATATTTTAAACGTTTCTATCAAAACTGATAACATATGAAGAAATTTAAAACGTTGCTCACACAACCGGATTTAATACACACTCAAATGGCAAGGCATTTTTCTAAAGTATTTGGACTTGTTAATGTAATCAGTTTCAAAGATTTAAAATGTTTTGTTCAGAATTCTGCATATCGTCAATTTCTTGATTTTGTTCACACTGTCGATGTTGACAGGCGAAGTCCGCGCAGGAAACACTTGAAGTTTCCATGGCCACATAGAAACTGGGAAACTCAAAAGTTTGGCTTTAACCACAATGACGATATGCTGCACTGATGGACAATACTCACAGGCGTTTGTACGACGGGTCAATTAATTTTACCCCATTTCCAAGATCCACTTTTCCACATATATTTTTTACTATTGAGTGGTTTTCATCTACGTTGGAACTCAACAATCCTGAACTTTCACTTTCAATAACCAGCCCCTTCTGTTCTAATCGTAAACACCACTAGATGGAAGTGCATAGGAGGAGGGCCCCGGCCACTACTTGAAGAGCGTCGTTAGACATTGTACGATTCAATTAATTAAGGTTTTTAGTTGAGATAAAAAAGTCAATGGCACGAGCGGGATTCGAACCCACGATCTTCGGCTAGATACGCCGCTGCTCTACCACTTGAGCTATCGTGTCCTCGATCCACTCGGACACTAACTTCCCATCCGAGTTGATCGAGGACACGATAGCTCAAGAGGTAGAGCAGCGGCGTATCTAGCCGAAGATCGTGAGTTCGAATCTTGCTCGTGCCATTGACTTTTTTATCTCAACTAAAAACCTTAATTAATTGTAATATATTAATTGGTCAAGCGGATCACGAAATTAGTGAATTTAATTGTACGATACGCTTTTGTTTTCCTTAATAATGCTAATCTCTGGACCTTTGCGACGATCTATCCGTCTTTTATATTTAGTATAGCTGCCAGGATGCCATATCGTATGCAACCAAAGACAGAACCCACTTTTGTACATGGTAGTAAGCCCCAACGTGATAGCTGCTTTATCATGTCCGAACAATGTTGTTTGTACTTATTGTTTTCTCTTGGATTGTAACCTTATGAACTTTGCTTCTTTTCACCTTTCAGGAGTACGGGAGAATTTTTTGGACAATTGCTTTAGTTTCATTTCCTTGTTCCATTCAGTTCAATATCATCCTTTCGGGAGCCAACTTTTCAATTGTGTTAATTGCTTTTTTAAACTGTTTTCTTTGAGTAATAATTTTGAGTAAAGAAATTGTTTTTTCATGAAAATGGTTTTAAGTCGAGAGGCCCGGGCAGATGCTTTGGCTAACGACGAGTCCTGGGTGTGCCATACATCCACGATGGTCTACAGCGGTTTAGGGCCACCGGGAGTCTCGATCGAAGAGAAGATAGTGGACGACCACGATGTACGATGGCTAGAGACGATTGCTCTTAACGCACTATCGATCCGTCATTTAACGACTCCTTTGATAGGTAGTCAACTCCAATCTGTCCGTAGTGAATGAGTGAGCGCTAAAAAAGCGTCATCAGAAGGCTTTGGAATTTGTAGAAATCCCGCATCAGGTTCTCTATTAGTAGAGAGGAATCGAGTAGGCGTCAGCATCTCAGTTGGAAACTCGAACAATGGGAAGCTGTTCACTTCACAGATGAGTGCTGGTTTGGTTTGTGGCAATCAGATGACCGGTACCGTGTATGGAGAAGACACAAACGCTTTAATGATATTAAAAAAGAATTAAAAACTGTTAAAACCTTAGCAAAAAAAACAACGGGTATCAAGAAATATTTATTGATAGGTTGCTAGTTAAAAGAATAAAAAAATTAATTAACTTTAAACGAATCAACAATAGGACTCAGTCACCCCACCACAAATGAATCAGTAGGTTTCCGTTGTTTGCCATACATTGGTGAATTATCGGAAAAAGTTAGTAAAATTTTTAAACAAGAAGGTTTTAGAATAGCTTTTAGGAGTACGGGTTCACTTAAAAACATCCTCTCAAAACCTAAAGACAAAGTAGACAACTTGGCAAAAAGCGGGGTTTACCAACTCAATTGTAATGATTGTGATATTAAATATATAGGACGAAGCGGTAGAGAAATAAAAACAAGGGTAAAAGAACACTTGCCTAAATCGAGCAAATTTTCGGAATTTAAGGGCCATCTAAAAGAAACAAAACATAATTTCAATTCAAATCTAAATACAAGAGTATTTTTCAACATAGTTTCAACAAAGGGAAAGAATTAGATTGGTTTGAGAAATTTGAAATTAAAAAATGTAAAATTGAACATGGTGATAAATGAATTAATAATATACAGATTTTGATCTACCTCCCATTTTAAATATATACATAAATAATATCAAACATCCAAATAATTAAACTAATTATTTTAATTGTTATTATTTTTATAGTAATATAATAATATTAAGTATTTACTACTATAATATTTATTTGTGTTACAATTTCCGCGTTTCGCACGTTCAAATTGAGCGCCATTAAAAAAATCAGCTGCTAATTGGAACGTCGCGTTGGCGGAGGTATCAGCGGGTTCACTTTGGCAATTCATGTCGAGAGACTTGGTTGTAGAAGTCGTTCAACCTGATGATGAGCTAAAAGGCTCGAAATCCGGATCGTTGCAAAACAACTGTGAGTAGGAACTATCTTTTTAAAAGGACAAACGCTTTGTTTCATGTGCCATGCGTCCACAGTCTTTTCGAAGACGGTGAGTTACGGTATGCTGTGGAATCAACGTTCATGACCGTACCGAACTGATTATCGTACAGAATAGATCTTTGACTGCACTAAGGTACTACTTCAGGAAGTTCTCAAAGCTCTGGTTCCAAATATTGGAGGGCAACTTTCCGTTGATGCATGATAATGCTCGACCGTATGTTTATCGAGTTGCTACCCATTACTTGAAAAATGTAGGGATTACCATAATGAATTGACCAGCACGTTCTCCTCACATCCCATAACACTTATGGGAAATAATAAAGATACTGGTTTGACATCGTTCCCCACCTCCAACAATGGCTGAAAAGCTCCAAACCGCTCTTCTTGAAGAATGGGATTCTGTTTCACAAGACGAAATCCGATCACATATTAACTCGATGCATAGGACTCTATGAGACTTAAGACCCTCCGCATGGTTAGAGGAAATCATAATTAATAGGAAAACGAGGTAATAAATTATTATTTAAATTTTAATCGATCACTAAAATGATTTTCCTGTGTTTGGGTGAAAGTTCTTTCTAACCATCTTAATTGGTATTAAATCTCATAAATTTCTGATCTCGTTTAATTTGGTTTGTTGTAATTAATATAACTCTTAAAATAAATATAGTAATAAAATATAGAAATAAACAACAAAATTCGAGGGTCCGGTTTTTTCTTTCAGCATTATATCTGATAGATAAAGCATAGACAAGAAAAACATTTTACTTGAATTAAAAAATAATTAGTCATCAAACCTCATCATTATTTTCTTTTTATTCTCCCATTTGTATTGTTGATTTTACTTGAAGCTGAGTCGGTGCCACAGTGATGCTGCCGGTTTTAAAACAAATATTCCCTTCTAGTCGGGGTAAACAAGTTTGATTGAATTTGTTTTCAGAGAGAAGTTGTAATTTCCAACCGGGCCCTAATATCATTTTCAATATAATGTATCTATCATAAAAGTTGGTGATATAGTTAGGCACATGTCACGAAATATGTTGTCAGTGGGAACTCTGGAAAATAAGACGACACGACACAGTAAAGTCTTGTTATTGATCATAACTGTTCTGCTCTTACTGTTATTTTACGAGTAAAACTTCTTGGCTAATGTCGGTTATATATATCGAGCGATATGTAAGAGAAGTGAAGCCATCCATTCGCCCATATCGGAGTCAGTTGGTATTGACAACGTATACTTCTTATTCAGTCCACTTGTTGTAAATTATCCCCGTACTAAATCACCCCTTTCCGATGTTTTTCCCCTCTGTTATCTTATTTAATAATAACCGTTGACCTACTTTTAAAATATACAAGGATAAAACGTTTCTTCTCAGGCAAATTTAAACTCAGAAGTAATTGCATAAATAAGCTTATCTTTTACGATCAGAATTATTATTGTAAATCCTTTTTCTAAAACTTCCATCTCTGTTATTACATTGAATTAATCAATAACACTCAGCTTTCTTCTCGACGAAAAGTTGTTACTATGCGAGACTTAAACTGTACATACTTAATCGATTCTAAAAATATCGATGCTTAAATATTCAGGTTTGTTTATTTACATTGTATTTCAAACAATTCTTCTGTCTCTTCTTCTTCCTAGCAATATCTGTTTAGGCTTGTTTCTGCTGCACCGAGTAGATATGCCATCATATGCTTCTTGAGTCCGCAGCGTCCAGTCAGCAGTCCAACCATTCTAGTCCTAACATGTCCCAAACTTAGTTACTTTATGATCATACCATGTCTCTGTTATGGAATACAACTGGGGACTTAATCTTTACCCTGAAGAATCGACGTTTTCGGCAGTATGGCGTAAAAGGGTCCTCATCGAACTATCATTGGCCAACTTACATCCCTCTTCGTCAACAGACTATTATTCTAGTCGTAACAAGTCCTAGATTTAATATTTCTGCCTTTATTTTCTGCAATGATCGTATGACCTATTTCCTGGGATTCATACCCGTGGAACGGAGGACTTATTTTTAAGCCATTGTTTGGCAATTTGGTATGCCACAAAAGGTTTCAGGGTCAATGCGTGTCCTAATCGAATTTTCTTGGCCAATCATTAGCCTACCCTGTGCGTGTGACCTGGTATTACCCAAACAAGGGTACATCATTTGATGAGGTAAACCTCAATGTATTCTAGGGCTGTCATGCGTGTGATGAATAAGAGGCATTTGTGAACATTTTAAATGCAGTTGCTGAGAACCCACGAAGCATTTTTACTGTAGAATCTTAATTTTTTAAATAACTAAGCACTAAATCTTTTTTGTTTTAAATGATAGATCGATATTCAAAGTGTGAGATATTTGTGAAAATTGTATTTGCACATGCACATGCAAGATTAATCTGGGTGAAGCCCTTTTACTGTAAAATCAAAATTTAGCATATAAACTAAGCACCAAATCTGTTTTGTTAAAAAAACCTAAAGAAATTTAAAGTAAGAGGCATTTGTGAAAATTGTAGGTGCATGAGGAATTTTGGTAATGCCTTTTTACGGTAAAATCAAAATTTAGCACATAAACCCCAGAAGAAAATCTTTTTTATTTTTTTATTTATAACTGCACTTTAAATATGCAACAGCCAAAAATGTTGAAGCGAGTGTATTGGGTGGTACAGACACAAGGTAAGTAGGCACGGGCTCTCAAAAGGATGTGTCAAGCATGATCGGCGACCACCCAATGATGGGGACGTTAGATAACCAAGGGTAGTAGTATTATAGTATATTATACCAATATTAGTAGATCACTTGGCATACTTAGGCAACGAATGGGATTAACTATTAATAGACGCATTAACTATTGTTCAAACAATTTTAGATTGTAGGGTTTGGAGTATTTTAAGGTTGTTGGAACGCTTCGGTTCCGTACAGTTCAAGTCCGTCTGTCTGTAAAGGAGCAACAAAAGTTCTTTTTTGTGAATGTAAGTTCGTTAAAGTAGTCTTTTAAGAAGTCTGAATCTTTTATTTAAATTTTTACGTTTGAGTCTCGTGTGAGGATAATATAGTCGTCGTGCCATACTCGGTCAAATGCTTCGGATCGTCCAGGACAGGGCTTCACAAACTTTTTAGCAAACAGACCCCTTTCACAGAACAAAATCCAGGGCCGACCCATCGCATTCAAATATTTAAAATTAGATACATCCTCAGAACTAAGTGGCACTTTTAAGTTTAAAAATTGAAATTAATAAAACAAGATGAGAACTAAAAAGTTTATTGCTTCAGAAGATAAAAAACAAAGAGATAAAAACAATCAGACAAATTAAGGGCAGAATTTTCTTTTATCGAGAATATGAAAACAAAATCAATTGTGTGGAATTTTTTACCTGTTCGTGTATTTAATATTCGGATGCAGTGAAACGGATCGTCCGGCGGTTGACTCTAAGCTGGGATTGAATGTGGAAGGAAACGAAAAGGATTAATGAAAAAAAAAGAATTTTAAAGGCATATGAAAACAGTTAGCGTACGAAGGGCAATTGAACGGTAAATTTGAAGAAACGGCGGGATAGTATTGTATGAGATAGCTACAGAATGGCTTGCCTGATTCATTTGGAAGAAAATGGTTTGGGAGGAAGGAAAAGACAGGGTGTGTCAGAAAAATGAGGATAGAGTGAATATTTGTGATAAATGCTGTGCTGTGAAGATAATTGAATTTGTTTTCGAATTGGGATAGTATTTGTATGAGCAATCTCTTGGTAACTAGGATTTTTCCTTTTCCAAAGATTACAGATGGCCTGCTCGATGGGAGAAAATGGTTCGGGAGAAAGGAAAAGACAGGGTGTGTCAGAAAATTCAGGATAGAGTGAATATTTGTGATAAATACTGTGCTTGTAGTTGAGCCATTATCCTCGTCGGATTTTTTTAGCAAGCTAAAGAAAAATCGGAGTTAAGAGTAGTGACGTGCGATACCAATCGATATGAGTAAAGTATCGAGCATTTTCTTTCGAGAATGAGAACTTTTGGTATCGAATATTGTCATTCAAGTACTGTATCCAATACTTTTTGTAGTATCGGAAAGTATACTCAAATAGATTTTTCGTCGAGTGCTCAAGTAATATTGAATTGTTATTTTCCGTTCGAAAATTACCTTTCATTAAAATTGGGAATTGGCTAGTTACTGGTAAGAGCGCCTACTAGTGGCATGTGTCAACAAAGCTAATCGAGATTTTTAATTGGTGGTTGGTAACTCGGCTGATAATTTTGGTAACTCATAATTCTTTCCCGTGTCGAACCTCGCACTTTCAATTTCAGTAATTTCCTACAAAATGTTTTTGTCTTAAAGTCCCTAAAATGTGTTCGCCTTCCTTCTCGTAGGTAGATGGTATGGTTTAACAAGGTTATGATTTAACAGTAAATTAAATTTAGGAAAGGTAATGATCAAGTTCCATGGTATGGTATTGTAAAAAAGATCCTAGGAAGCAGGGTTTGTACTCCCCAGACACTGCCTTCGGACTTATTGTACCTAGTTCCTTAGTTCAGTGCAATAGACTAATCCTTCTCCTTAGAAGTATCAGGTCAGTGACTGTTGCAGCTACAATTTCATTCCCTAAGTTTTTTCGTACGTTAGGTTCAATCTCCATTGTTGCTTCGCATTCGATGATATGGGTGGCTGTTTCCTCTTCCTCATTACATAATCTGCAGATGGGATCTTCGTTATATATACCCATGTGGTTTAGATGTTTTCTCAGATGCCAGAGACCGGTTATTAGTCCTAGCACTCCTCTGAGTTTAGCCCTCTCCAGTTGCAGCAGTGCTTTTGCCAGTCTTGGTGAGGGTTGTTTCATCATAAGTTTACTATGTCTAGCACCGCTAGAGTTTATCTACTTCCCCTTTTGTTTTGTTTGGATCCATTCTGCGATGGAGAATTCTATATTTGTTTTCGTTATCCCAAGTATAGGTTCAAGGCTTATGTATGGTCTTGCAGATCCTCCTCTGGCCAGTGTGTCTGCTTTTTTCGTTATCCAAAATTCCTCTGTGCCCTGGCACCCAAGATATCATCAGGTTGTTCTGTTACCCCAGGTTTTCGAAATTTTGGATGCATTCACTGACTAATTTTGATGTGATTCTTTTACATGCTAATGCTTTAATGGTTGCGCGGTGCATGCAGCCTGTCTGAACTCCGTATCCTGTATCTAGGCTATAAATCGCTTTCCAGGTCTCAGCTGCTTGATCTGTGAAATATCGTGGATATGGAGAGGTCGAAAGGTCTAGCACACTATGCACGTCATGCCTGGCAATATAGGTACGATTATAATACCGAGTCATAATTGTTTAACTTGTATCTAAAATCAGCTAGTTTTTATAATTTAGTTTTTACGTATAGTTTTCTATTATTACCATTATTATATAGTTTATTTTATTTTTTATTTTTCACTCGCCTGAAAAAGAACAGCCAACTTCCGGCAGACGGATAAGCATCCATGCTGTAAAATGCTTTTAATATTGTATATTATTTAATTCTTCTCTTTAATGTAAATAAAGCATGTTATCTATCTATTTCTCTTTAATGGCTGCTTGGCTATCAGATCTTATGAGGATTTTTTTGTCAGTGTAACTTCTTTTAAGATTTTCCAGAGCCAAGCATTGATGGCATGTATTTTTGCTTGAAAGATCGAAGTGTACTTCCCTAATGAGTTTTGTGCTTGGCTTGGCTGGGCTTTGGCTCATGTTTTGGGCTTGTACAGAAAACGCCCGATCCGGTTCATTCGTTTGTTTTGGAGCCATCTGTATACCATCATTGCATCTGATGCTCTCCTGTGTTCTTCCTCTCCTTTGTAGTCCGTTGAGACTTTGTAGGATGTTGTGAAGATTGTTTCCGAGAATATATAGTCGCCATTTCAAAGAATGGGTGTCTGATTTTACTAATTATAGTTGTATGCCCGAATGGGTTAGTTCCTATCCAATAGTTTGTGGAGCCTAAATGAGCTTTTCCTAGCCTCTCCTTATATGAATATTTCCAGTGCAGGCTTAGCAGAGTTTCTATTGCACTTGTAGGGTTGTTTTCATTGCCCCCGTGATACATAGGTTTGCTAGTCTTTGTATGCTGCCTAATGTTTGAGTAGCTCCTTTTCGTTGAGCTCATAGGTAGATAATCATGACTCCTCCCAAAAGTAAAGCATGAGGTTATTTTACTTTAAAAAAACTGAATCGTTGGCATCTTGAAAACTGGGGAATACAGTTGGAATACGTCTTACCTTTTCAAACATTTGAAAACCAAACACCCGTTGATCAATTTTCTCAAAAATCGATAAAATTGAATTATCAATTATGTTGAAATGTTGGCAGATGTTCCTTGTTCTTGACTACGTACCCACTGTATGAAAAAATACTTAAAAATGAAACTTCTTGATTATTTAAACGCATTGAGCGCATTTTAACCAAAGTCCACAATAGTAAGTTGATCATTTATGAATAAACGAAAAACTACTCATATGAGTACTAGTTAGTATGGAATAATTTCTGTCGATACTTAACTAGTATCGAATATTTCTTTACGTGGTATCGCACGTCACAAGTTAACAGGCATTTGTGCCAGTTGTGAAACATGCTGAAATCTGGCAAAGAATCTTCACTATACAATCCGAATTTAGTTTAGAAACTCAGAACTCAATGTAATTTGTTTTAAATTATAGAGAGAAATGCGAGGTAAGAGACGTTTATGACAGTTGTAAATGCACATTGTGAAGTCTGGCGAAGCATTTAATCAAGAATTTGTTTAAAAACTAAGCTCTAAATGTAATTTGTTTGAAAAACTAGAGAAGAAATCCGGTGCTAATGACAGGAAGGCGGGGATTGCGACGTCATTCGGGAAATTTATAAAGATTTTACAACTGGGGCGTAACGTTGGAAATAAATTGAGGCGACATAATTTGATAGAATCGGCACGGCGGAGCAGACGCCGGTGGTAGTGCTTTCATTGTCTTCTTCTGTTTAAAGCAACGATTTGCAGAGAGCAAGTAAATCACGGTAGAACAAAAGGGCATGCCCTCCTCTTCCCTTTTATTACAAACTCTCCTCGTAAAACATGTAAACTTTGTTATATAAAACTGACGCTTTAAAACACTTCTTTGAAAACTGAAATAAATAAGTTCCCCTCCCTTCTGCCTCACTCACTCTCTCAATTTTTTTTTTCAACTTCACCCCCTTCTCATCCTGTCCTTTGCTCTCACTCATTCCATTTCCCTAGTATGCAATTATTTCCCTTTACTTTGCAAAGTTGTATTCGTTTATAAAATTCCATTCCATTCGAACTCGGCTCGAAGAGATTAGGTATATTAGTTTTTATTCCTCCTTTCGCTTTGATATATCTGGGTACTCCGAGTTCCCTTTTATATTCGGTATTACATTTTCGAAATTAATCTTTTGAAAAAGGTGGGCTGTACTTGATCATAAAGCACATCTTTATACCTTATCTTGTTCATTTTTGTACGCGATTTTGTTTTCATTGCTATTTGAACAATTTAATAATTGCACACAGGTTAAAAACAATCCCCTTTGATATAAAGATATTTTGCATTGTTATGAAACCTAAAACTTTATCTATCTATTATTTGGCTTATTGTTTATTTTAATTAAACCATATTTGTTTAGTCGTCATGATTGACCATATTAATTTTTCCTATTAATTATTCTTTTCATTTAATGTTTTTGGTTGAGATGAAAAATTAGTGTCACGAGCGGGTTTCGAACCCACGACCTTGAAAATATGGCAAAAAGAGGAAAAATTCGAACGGTTGAGATGGGAAGTGGATCGATGTCAAGATATCTCAAGTGGTTAGAGCAGCGGCGTATTTAGCCGAAGGTCTTGGGTTCGAATCCCGCTCGTGTCACTAATTTTTCATCTTAACCAAAAACCTAAAAATGAAAAAATAATTAATTGGAATATTTATTTTAATTTATTACTACCTGTTCAAAATAAAAATACATTGAGTAATTAACAGTTGAAATAAAATGGAACAAAATACAATCGAAATGAAAGGTTTGAGGCATGGGCGAGGTGGTTAGAGTAGGGGAGTATAAATTCCACGATAGTAGGTTCGAATCCCGCCTTTGACAGAAGTTTTCATTTCAAAAAACCTTGAATTAATTAATCCCCATGTAAGGTATTGGTTGAAATAAAAAAGTCAGTGTCTCGAGCGGGATTCGAACTCACGACCTTTGGCTCAATACGCCGCTACTCTACCACTTGCGCTATCGTGACTTCGATCCACTTGGACACCAACCGTCTCAACCCAACGGTTTTTGAAAGAATTTTCCTTCCTTTTTGCCATTTTTCAAAAGTCAGCAATTAAGTTGAATGTATTGGGTTGTCCGGAAAATAATGCAGGATTTTGGTATTAAACAAAAAAAAAGAAACTAGTTACTTTAAAGCAATGTTCTTTAATCAAAATAATTNTGACATTCATACAAATGAGTAATCCTGTAAACGTAAACAGAATATTTTATATAGATTTTTTTTAATGAAAACTTAAAATCCTGCATTATTTTCCGGACAACCCAATATTATCAAAATAAATAATATAGTTATATACAATCAGAAAAATTGAACAAATCTGTACAATATAATCAGACCAGGGGGGAGAAAATCTAACACTGCTGGAATTCTCTTTTATTTATTATTAGTTGGTAGGATTAAGATTGGAGGTCAAGAGGCCATCGTCGTTTTAAGGTCGATTCATACACATCAGTGACGTGACAGTATCGTGACGGCCCTTATGAACAAACAGGGCTTTGTATACACACTGGTCTTATTTCATCCATACTTTCAGGGACTTATGTGGCCGAAATGGAAATGTTTTCAGATGATGAACTCTTGATTATCGCACTGATTTTTGATGAAGAAGAGGGACCATAAGCGTGAAAACGGAAGTGGGTCCATCAAGCATGGAACAAGACTGAAGAAAGAAGATTAATTACAAAGAATTAATGGACGATGGAGAAAAATTTTGCTTGCTATATAACTTACGACTTAAACTTCTTAATACATTAAGAAATAGATATACGCATTTATAATTACTTCCCTTTATAATACATCCCAAGTGGATTCGGGAACTTTCGAACACTATACTACAAAAAATTCCATTGACAGGGAGGGTACGCAACGACAAATGGATTTCGTGTACGAGAAATATTCACTGATTATTTCAATTCTGATGGGCTGTGAAAACAGTAAAATATTGTCACCAAGAAATCCGACGATCACGGTACGGTGACAACGGCAGCACTGTTGGGCAACGCCACGGTCGCGCGCCGGACGAGTGCGAACGAAACTATTCAGTTTCCAAGCAGAATATTTTCAAACTCGCCGGTGGAACAAAATGCCGGTCACGGCACTGTCACGTCACTGATGTATGTGAATCGACCATTAAACGAGGATTATAAGAATGGGACGTTGAGGAAATAATTTTGGCTTGTGGGTTAGGGTGGAGGGATAGTTTAGAGTGGAAATTGAGGAAGCGTGTTCAAATCAGATCCTTCACAAATGGGATTTTAAGATATTTATGGATCACTTGATGAGGACGTAGAAGGAGTGAGGATATGGCGGAGAACTTTGGATTGAAAGGATTGAAATTGTTGGATGTTAGAGGATTTTGTCGATCCAGACCGTTCGATTCCAAGTCCAAATAGGTTCGATGAGTATTTTGTAAGCAGTTAGTTTACATTAATCCACACATTTTGTTACGTTCTTCTCGTTTTAATCTTGTATTTGGGTTCGATGTCTACTAAGTAAAGCCCTTGTTTATGTGCACTGTCTGCAGGTGGATAGCTCTGGCGTTTGAGTGCAAATGCAACTTTGTTTTTTGGCTCGTTCAACCTTATCCGACACCGAGTGCCCCAGTGAGTAATGATTCAGACACTGTTGGATTCTGTAACTACGATGGCCAGGATAGGATTGTATTGTGTAGATAAGATTGCGGTGTCGCCCGAATTTTGATTGTAGGTTGTAAATTGTTTGTTTGAATGTGAAGATGGTGTAGAGGATTGGACCTAGGATAGTTCCTAGTGGAACGCCAGCTTTGAGCGGCGTATTGGGTAAAAAGTCAGTTTTGATTCTCACTTTAAACCGTCGATCTGAGAGGAAGGACTTCACGATGAGATAATAGTTGTGAGGAAAGATAAGTTCTAAGAGAAGGTCCGATTTGGTCGAATGCTTTCATAACGTCCAGATATACGCCTGAGCAATATTGTTTGTTTTTTAGAGCGGAGGATGTCGTGTCGATTTTGGATGAAATAGGAAGGAGACTTATTGGTCTATAAAACGACAGTTTCCACTAAATCGGGAAATAGGTTGTGCGAAATATTGATTGTAAATAGTTGTAATGTACACTATATTTTTTTTTTCAAATCAACAATTACAACTCAACACTAACACCATCCACTATTACTAATAATACTACATTAAGTCTATCGAATACAAACAAACCAGCATACATTTCCATATCATTTATTCAAGGCCTATCACATAAATTAAACACATTTCTCTTGTCCGATAACTTCAAAATAGCTTTCAAAAATTATAAAACAATTCAAACACTTTTTTCCAAAATTAAAGATCCCACACCAATAACAAATAAATCTGACGTAATCTACAAAATCAACTGTTTAAACTGTCCGGCAATTTACATCGGTCTTATCATATCTATGATTGCAAAAACCCAAGCAAAATCCTAAAGCACTCGCTACCCACCATTTTAAACACAACACAATTTCGACTTCAAAAATCCAAAAATATTACATACAGAACAAAACAAATATAAACGTAATTTCTTAGAAATGGTTTATATCAACAGAGATAAACACAGCATCAATTACAGAACAGATACATGTAAACTCAGGCGCAGCTACGCCAATATCGTTAATCAAATTCAATACAGATAACATACCTATATCATCACATTACATTCCACACATCAGATATTTTTTACATAGTTTAATTTCCCAACAATTTAGCTTTCCTTTTCCTATTTTATCCCTTTCTATATAACCCTGAAAGGATAATCTGACCGAACCATTAGCAACACATTTTTTCTCTTCGTCGGCTCGTTTCACCTCAAAGAAGCCGAAGCCTTATACAAAAATGTCTCTTCTATACCATCCTTCCCCACCCCTTCAAAATCCAACGTATAATAAACACAAAATTGCAAAATCTCACTGGCACTCTCGACACGACACGCAAGAATGGCACAATTACACAGAAGCCAAACACTTTGAGTGAGTAGAAATACTTTGATTGAATATATAAAAAATATATTTTGCATTGTACAAATTCACTTTTCCACATCCAAAATGTAATTGTAATATGTAAACAATGTTTGTAAATCCCAGGCCCTGAAGATGATCTCAATAAAGATCGAAACGTTGGCACGATAAAGAAAATGTTTTTCTGAAACCTACATCACACCAGACCGCATCTCACGATTTCTAAATAAATATCGATTAACGGTCACTAATCACCACACACACTATACCTTTTTTCGATGGATTTTGGAACAATTTTTTAAACTCAATATTTACTTTTTAAATTTCAGAAAACAATCAGATTCTAAATAATATAATTTTTCACTTTTTTATGTGAAGTGATAATTAATTAATTTAAATTTTGAGCTTTTTTTCATTAGGTCTGTGTGTTCTCCGATCATCATGGCTTTGTATATAATAAATTGTAGGAGGAATGTTATTTCTGTATTAGGGATATAAGTAGAAAAAGGCAACTTGATCTGAAAAACAAAATCAGCGGGGATAATCAACCAAAATGATCGGAAACGACACCAAACCATATAGCTCATATAAGTTAAGTTATAACTTATAAAGTTGTTCGATCAAAAATCTTAGTTTTGCACTCCCGCCAAGTTTTCGACATTTATTAAGGCTTATTCAGGGTTTTGCATAAAACAATAATTAATCATTAAGAATTGAACTTAAAATAGTACAGATCGACGTTAAAATCCTCTTATGTTTGTTACAATATTTCTTAATGGGATCTCTAAATAAATATAAATATAGGATATATGTTCGGTTTTTATAAGTGTAATGAGAGAAGGTAAATAATTTTTCATGAGACAATCGGATTTTGTATGCTCATACAAAATAAATTATGTATAATTACCAATATTTTTCTGTATAAAGACCAATTTATTAATTAAAAACCATTAGAGAACTAAATTAATTACAAATATTTTTAAACTTACAATTTTCAATTTATCATACTTTCAATACTAATAAATTGTCCAAAACCGTTATTGTTTTAGCATTTCATCAAAAATCAAGTCAAAAAGTAATGTGACTCCGGTCTGCCATCAGTGTCTCATTATTCTAACTTGATCTCCTTTTAAACTGTTCTCGTTTACTATGAACAAACCTTTATATTCTCATTACCTATTTTTGCCCTTCCCCAGTAAAAAAATAGAACTTTTTCCTTTAGTACCACGCTGAAGATCTCAGCTGACGCTTTTAATCATTGATGACCATCATTCAATATTAAAAATGTTCAATTTTGGTCAATTAAAAAGCGCGATATCGAAGTTATTCGATTAATATTTTCCAATAATAAATTATCTGATATACTGAAGTATATTCACTTTAAAAATGAAAAGAAGGTATTGCAACATAAATATGTGCAGCTTGGACGCGTGACTGACAGGATCTTGCTCTACTGGAAAATTTGATCGGCACACAAATTAAATTAAAATTTCCAAAATAAAGCTGTTTCAAGAGATTTTCATTGTTAAAAGAAAGATTTCGGTCAAAGAAACATGCGCCTCCATAGAACGTTTTGGTCTTGAATGCCCGGGTGTTGACTCTGGGATTGTGCACCTGAAGTCCAGGTATCCACTTGAAGAACAGGTACATCTACATTCTCTAAAAAACTGTGTTCTTTATAGGAGACATAAAAACAAAAATCGTGTTTTTCTACGATAATAAAATGCATTCGCTCCGATAAGCTCAGTCTAACATAAAATTACCTCCAATGATGACCGTATAACTTTCAACATCCTTCAACTATAACCTAAAATTCCAGCTCTCCAACACATACATCCTTAAAACTTAGTTATTTTCTATCCCTTGTAAATCCTATAAATTATCCCGATCCTTAGTAAATTATATGAATTATATGAGAAGGTTCTTCTTTTTGGCCTGTTAATTATCAATGAATCTCTAAACATTCTTCACAATCATCCAATGCGACTTCTGCGTTTGCTCGACTATTCGCCACCTCGCTTGAGCTACCCGGGTTGTGCCCACTTTACATAGCTGATCTTCCATTGCATCCCAACATGGTAACTTTCACATAACCGACAATACATATTTTTTTAATTAATGCTGATCGCGTTATAGCCGATTCGATAACATACTTGAGCTACCAAATCTTCGCCAATATACAAGTTGATACATCAAAACTCCATATAGTCTTGACTCCAAAAAGCCTAACTTTGCTTCAGTCATCCTTTACATATTTTCAGCAAATAGTGTTCTATTTGGATTACATCTTATAACAACAAATTATGTCCAGGCTCGCCCCTCCATGCTGGAGGCAGGAAAGCGAGAACGGATAGTTCAGTCTAGCCTAGGCATTGGAAGAAAAACAATAAGAAAAAATCCAGCTGAAAGCCAGTCAAATCAGATTTGTATCCATTTGATTTTTATTAGTACAAATTATTTCTGTTGTGTGGCCCATTTCCATTTATGGTTTTTTGTTTGGTATTTTCCATTTTGGTTATCAAGGTTGATTATTTTAATTTTGCCCTTCAGGTCCATATTATTCCCATAGTATCTAATTATTCTTATATTGTTAATTTATAAGCAAAGGTTCATGTTTTGTTGTTTTATATTTTTTATATAACGTTTTTGGTTCATAAGGAAATACATTTTTGTTTTAAAAGAAACAAAATAGAGGTGTCCTTGTGCAATTGTTCGTATTTTATTTCAAATCAAAATTCCTTTGATTTTGAGGCAGATCACCGGCCTCAAGGGGGCTAATCAAACCTTTAAAGACGGAATATAATCATTCCTTAAAGAACCCACAATTATCTGGACAATAATAATAATAACAATAAGTTTATTGCACACATGAAGAAAATAAAAATAAAATATATATAATTCAGACAAGAAAATAAACTTAATACGGCAAGGTAATCGTCTACCGGAGCTTGGATTAATTATTG
This sequence comes from Cimex lectularius, assembly GCF_000648675.2. Lineage (NCBI taxonomy): Eukaryota > Metazoa > Arthropoda > Insecta > Hemiptera > Cimicidae > Cimex > Cimex lectularius. The sequence goes on along the minus strand of NW_019392868.1, from coordinate 672,028 downwards.
ACTAAGCCTGTAAAATAAACGTACAAAGGCATTAAACTAAATCAAAAGGACACAAAACTCAGAAGTAAAAATCAATGAGCGGAGCTGAGACCGGAGAAACAGAAATACCAAATATCAAGGGAAAGAACGGGGGCAAAGAGATGGCAGTAAAAGGGGAAAAGAAAAGAGAATTACTAATTAAATTCGTTTACTATTAGCCTTCGATAGGCCCAGGCCGCTTTAGCATAATTTACCCAGTTTGTCCAATCTGGTCCGTTGATACGGTTCTTTCGCCGAACGCAGACAAACGATAGGGGGACAGAATGGGACATTCCGCGACAAAATGGTATATGTCTTCCTTTACCCGGTAATTGCATAACTCACACTCCTGTTGGGTGAGGAAATCATACGGCTTATGCCGTAGGTTCAGAAATTCTCCCCCCAGTTTTAGGATCCAACGTATGTCTGTAGTTTTCTTATTTGGCTTTTGGTCCCCAACATCTGATTCCGTGATCCAGCTATATATACGGTATCGAAGCCTGCACTCTCTCTATGTTGCTCACCATAAAACTATCTTTCAGTCGACTACTAATTGACTGGAGTTGAAGAGAGATAGCCTTACACTCGGGTTGCAAAAAGGACAAACCTACTCCCACCCTGTCCGCCAGTCTCCCCCCGCCAGTGTGCCCACTTTACATAGCTGATCTTCCGTTGCATCCCAACATGGTAACTTTCACATAACCGACAATATAGCCGATTCGACAACATACTTGAGCGGGTTCAACCAAATCTTCGCCAATATACAAGTTGATACATCAACTCTCCAAATAGTCTTGACTCCAAAAAGCCTAACTTTGCTTCAGTCTTATCCCTTACATATTTTCAGCAAATAGTGTTCTATTTGGATTACATCTGGACAAAAACCCAACTGTGATCCACCAGCTTAACTAAATCGACTACCTTTAACGACAGACAATGATACGATGATGATAAAATTTAGCCGAAACAACTGCTCTCATCGTCCGTATATCTATTTCTTGAACTATACGGGATTGCCAAGAGTTAAGCAAATCCCGAAGTGGCAACGCGACCTTGATCAAACAACACTCCAGGGAATTCCTATTGATTTCATACCATAATGGCAAGTTTTGGCTACAATCACTGGTAGGGATACACTATGCAATACTCCAATATAGCCAATCCTCATTCATATCCACTGGATAAAGCAGCAATGTTTCATATGTATAAGCAAACTTCTAAAGCTGCTTCAGCTGTACGGATGAAGCAATACCCTTGTATAATCCAAGCTGTATACCTTAGAGGGGTGGACCAGGTACCCTTCATCTTATAAAGTTTAACAAGGTCTGTCTATTTCCATCAGCCCGTGGCTTTTCTCATTGGATTTGTAATAGGTGAGTTGGTCCTTGGTCAACCTGTGTGAAAATTGTCTTGAGAAGCTAATAGTTCAAGAGATTGGAGATTTCTCATAGTCAAGTTGCACACGAAATACCCATAAACTACACACACTTTCACCGATTCTTAAATAATTGAAGAAATGTAAACAAAGCACTCTTTTTGGCTGTACGACATGGTGCTTAATAATCTTCTTTTTTTGGGGGGAGAGTGTCAAAAAAGGATAATAAAACCTTTTATTAACTGCGGAGGGGGTTGAATGAGGATTTTAAAAATCCATTCTTCCACTGCGACCTATACTCAAAATTGTGAAAGGCCTATATAGATCTATTGTAAAACATAATTATAACAATTCCTTGGAAAGTGTACGTTTTCCAGACTAATTGTAAGTACTTTTATGAGTGTCACTTCGCGCATTTCATTTGGTGCGACTATTGTCTTACTCAAGTGACAGTATCGTAACCACATGCCTATGCCTCTTTTCATATATCATCTTTATCTTACGTCTCTTCATATGTCATGTATCTGTCTCTGCTTTGCCCATCTTCTTAAGGTACTAAACGGGACAGTTGCCAGTATAGAAGCTTACAATTTTCCTCAAATCCTACAGCCTAATTCCCTTTTGTTTGATTTATAAATCTCTTAGCTTGCTTCTTAGCAATTTTAATCTTGGAGTTTTTGTCCAGTGCTTAAGTTTTGTCTTTCTCAAGTCATTTTTCTAGTTCCAACTTCACCACAGACTCCTGTCCTCCTAGCTGTGGTTATGATCTCATGGGTCAGAAGGCTAATCCCTTGTTAGGCTAGCTGTCAGCCTATTCATCTTTTCCTATAATTTCATATCCTGGAATTCATTTAAACTAACCTTGTCGCTGTTTCCTAGAGCCTTCTCAATCCGAATTTCTTCATTCTATCCTGTGACCCCTCCTAACCCTTGGTTACAAGGGGGGTATCCAGGCACAAAATAATGGTGTAGCCTTGAGGGCGTGGCAACCTCTCTTAAGCACAAGACGTCTTATGTCGGCCTCAGGGTCGGCAGGGGCGTCGGGTGCCTGAGCAGAGTCACACGAGGGCCAGTGCACCAGATCCTGTCTGCATAGACGGGGGAGGGTTGTATGGCCATCTGTACCACGGGGTGACAGAAATGTTCCAGAATCCAGCCCTCTGTCACATTGGGATGGATTCGTGGTGGCTTGTGGCGACGCCCCTGGCGGGAACTTAGAGAGAGGCTGTCTTCTACCTGGGACCTTTCGTGAAGCTTGCGCATGGCCAGCGTATTACCCCCCGTTCCTCACGGGAGACGTTGCGACCGGACGACAGCATGTAAGCGTTGAGGACGTCATGATCATGCTACAGTCCCTGGGTGCGTGAGTAAGCGACTGGAAAAGGGTAGTGGTATCGGCGGTTTCCGACGAGCATGCTTTGCATTGTTGTGCGTATGACCGGCGTGGTACCCTCGGGGAAGCGAAGGATCGGACCACCTAGGCCAGGCCTATGGCGTCCCTCGATTACGTGCAGCAGGTGTAGGCTGAGCTTGACAAGAGACCTTTGTCCGTAGGCGGTACTCATCTAGGGGGTGGGTAGTAATCTCACTTTTTAATCCGAAACCGCTGTCGGGGCGTTCCCGAAAGTTTCGACGCTAGAGGAGCCTCTACACTCAGAGAGATAGAGTCGCCTTCTCTATCTAGGGAGTACGCGAGGGGGGGGACGGGCTGATGTATTTCGGCCCGTTAGCCCCTTGCGTGCGGCGTACGACCTGACGCACAATGCAGGCCCGACCATTCGGAGTGGACAAGCGGAGAGCGTGGCTACTGACCCTTAGGGGCCGGGACACCACTACACCAATGCTGCGGCGGTAACACTTTTCCGTCGTATGCAGAAGTGCGTCAGCTCTCAACTTGAGAATCAAAGCGTCCGATAAGGCCATGAGCCAGGTGCGGACGTTAAAGATCCTCTTGTCTTGTTGACGATGAGTAAATCGTGAACGCATGTTTCCTAGAGCCATTAGGCAATTTCCAGACGGAGCTGAAAGCATACCCATTTATTGCCTCTAATGCTTCTTAACTGTCCGAGCATATGTAGATCTGTGCACCTTTCCTAATTTCCATATAGTCTCCAATGCAAATGGATGCATGAACCTCAGCTTGGTACAATGTTGGGATTTGTTGCATCTCGGCCCTTTTATCACCTACTCCATACACTTTGCTCAGCTTCAATGACTTGTGCAATGAATGATAAACTCGACCGTGTAGAATTAAAACAGGGCTTTTCTTCCTCAATTTCGAAACTGTTATTAGGCATGACATATACACATGTATATCTAATATGTAATCAATTATATTGAATTGACTTTATAATTCAACATCCACACCTACATTATGATTTATGAAAGATAGTAGAATAAAATGGTAAGATATATGCCAGTGAAGTGATGACCCTTTGATCGTTCTAGACGCCTTTCAGCACATGTGCATTTTCAGGGGTTGGTGTATCCCCACCTCCCTAAATTCCCTTGTTAGAACAACGAGAATAAACAGACCGGAAACGATCAAATTTTGATTCAAAGATTCAAGCAAAGTGGGAACATAAAATGGCCATAATATTCTCAATTTTGTGATTATTATTTTCTAGAGAGGAAGTTAGTACTTTTAGCAAAGTTTAACTCATCTTTGTCGTGGAGCTCTTCAAAGCTTTTCGCCTATAGAAGATCAAAGTAAAATTCAGTTCATCCTAACAACCAATTTTTGTGTGTTCTGTTTAGCGTAGATTTTCCGGAGCTTGGAAAAAACTTGTGAAAATAAACATCTCTCTCTCTCTCTCTCTCTTCCCATCTTTCTCTCCCACCATCTCTTTCCTCGTTAAAATCGTCTAAACGCAATCTCAATAATTCGAAGGATTTTACATATTAACCCTTACCATCAGAGGGCGGAGCTCTTCTCCCGATTGAATATTTAATGGTAAAGTTTTCGGATTGTTGGCCTGAACCAGGTATGATATCAGCAATTGAATTCTAATAGAGAGGAGTTGGGTAATGGAAATGCTAAGAATTCACATATAACCGGGGTTGCCAGGCCCACATTCTAGGCATAACATTGTTATTTCTACAATTCCCTCTTCCTTCCTAAGAGCCAGCCTTCAGTTAACAGTACCTCTTCTTGTCTTGCAATTGTAAATAGCTTAGCTCTTGAAAATTACAGCATAGCAGTAAGCCACCAGTCGAGAAATAGATTACATATATAATATTAAATTAAAAGTGGTTTTGGTGGGTTTTTTATTGTTTATTGAATTATAAACCGACCAACAGATAGTTATGATTAAACCTACATATTTTAATAAATTCACTATATTAAACTGCTACAGCAATCCCGCTAGTATTATTATTAATAATAATAATAATAATAATAATAATAATAAATAAATTCACTATGTTAAACTGCTACTGCAATCCCGCTAGTATTAATAATAATAATAATAATAATAAAAGAAATACGTAACATAATTAATTTTAAAAGCTCAAGAAACTAAATTTAATAAGGAAAATTAACTTACAGTTGAACATTTACATAAATGAACAAAGAGCATAAAAAATCAGCACTTTGGAGAGAAGTAATTACTTTATTATTTAATGCTATCAGAAATTAAATTTTTGTACAAGTTCATATCTACATATACATACGTTCCCGAATACTCGGTCGTCCTTAAAGGACAATAAGGATCTTTAGCGTCCGTACCTGGCTCATGGCCTTACCGGACGTTTTGATACTCGAGATGAGATATGACGCACGCGACTGGATGAGTGCATTGTGCGTCAGACCGTGTGCCGCGCGTAAAGGGCTACCCAAGGTGGCTGAAATCCATCCTGGCCTCCCACGCACTCCCTAGATAGAGAAGGCGACGATCTCCCAGAGTATTGGGGCTCCTCCAGCGTAATAACTTCCGGATCCTCTCCGGCCGCGATTTTGTTTAGAGTGGAATTTCTAACCACCCCCTAGAGAAGACTGCCTTCGGTACAGGAAGCCCATGCAGGGACTACCGAACACTGTCTGTTCCCATCCACTACTCCTCACGCATCGAGGGACTCCGTGCGCGTAGTCGCAGCGTCCTCGACGCTGTACGCTTCGGTGGTCCCATCCTTCGTATCCCGCGAGGTAGGTGATAACGGAGGTCATACGCAAGTTTGTAGGCGGAGGTCACAGTCAGAAGAACAGCCTCTTCTCTAACTTCCCGCCAAGGTTATGCACCCTCCCCCGTCTATGCAAACAGGATCTGGTACTCTAACCCTCGTGTACCTCTGATAAAGCATCCTCCGTCCCCTGCTGACCCGAGGCCGACACGAATCCCGCTTGTGCTTTAGAGAGGTTTCCACGCTCCCAATGCTACACCAGTGCTTGGATACCCCCCTTGCATCCAAGGGTTGGGAGAGATCTAAAGGAAGTATGCCGACGGACCTGAATTCAGAAAGGGAAGTGACTGAGGACACGAGGCTCACCTTTTCAGGCTGCACCCCCTCCCTGACCATACAGTACCACCCATTGTCACTGTAGTTCCTCATTAAGTGGGCTATAGGTCCCCTGGGTGAATATCTACATAAACAGCCAGCACTGACGCGCGCACCGTGTCATAGACAGAATGCTCACTCTTTTCACCACTCAAACTTCACTGAGAGGCAAATAACGTGACCACCCTTAATATTTTTAATTATCTCTTAGATAATCCTCCATTGATTATCTTACAACCATTTGTTCTAAAGGATTATAGGTAAATAAATGCAAATAAAAACAATTAATTAAGGTTTTTAGTTGAGATAAAAAAGTCAATGGCACGTGCGGGATTCGAACCCATGTGTCGATGTCACGATAGCTCAAGTGGTAGAGCAGCGGCGTATCAAGCCGAAGATCGTGGGTTCGAATCCCGCTCGTGACGCTGACTTTTTCATCTCGACTAAAAACTTTAATTAATTGTAATATATTAATTGGTCAAGCGGACCAAGAAATTAGTGAATTTAAGCAAATAAAAACTCTCACTTGTGTTCACAATCAGATTTTGTAAATAAATCTTTGAATAGCCAATTTCTTTTTTGTTAGTTTTTCTATAAAACCTCTTTCTAACGTTCCAGGGGTTTAAAGTGGTAAGTAATAAAGTGGTTTACCCTGACCTTAAAATCGGTCGAAATCTTGGCAGTAATAACTACATGTACAGTACATATATACAGCTACATATACAGCCAGTATTGACGCGCGCACCGTGTGATATACAGAATGCTTACTCTTTTCACCATTCAAACTACACTGAGAGACAAATAACGTGACCACGCTTATTATTTTTAATTATCTCTTAGAAAATCCTCCATTGATTATCTTACAATGATATTAGGTCCGTTTTAAAGTATTAGACGTAAATAAACGAAAGTAAAATAAATCTTTGACTAGCCAATTTCTTCTTTGTCAGTTTTTCTGTAAAACCTCTAACGTGCCAGGGGTTTAAAGTGGTAAGTAATAAGTTAGTTTACCCTGACGTTAAAATAGGTCGAAATCTTGGCAGTAATAACTGAATTTGCCTTCTCACCAAGACCGTACCGTGATCCAGAGTATTCGGGAGTAGAACGGTATTGTCGACCTTAATCCCATCGAACATTTATGGGATAAAATTAACCGACGAGTACGGACAAGTTTAGTAACAAACAAAGAAGGGCTGAAAACAGCTTTACTGGAAGAATGGGAGATGATTCCAGCAGAAGTAACGTAAACCTAGTAGGGATCAATGAAAAATAGAAGTAATAAGAAGTCTTTTCAGAGGATCTTCGGAAGAGGTCAAAACAGAGAAAACTTNCCGAAGATCCTCTGAAAAGACTTCTTGTATCCAGCAGGTCGATAATCTAGTTCATCGTAGAAGTAATAAGGCCCAACAAGCTAGAACATATACAGCTATATTACTTAACATTTATAATGTTACCACCGTTTTCAGAATTTTTTGTACATCTTTTTGCTACCTACGTTTTCTGTTAACTATTATTGTCATGCATTAATGTTATATTTTGTTAAAATAAAAGTTTAATGTTTGTTGTGTAAAATGAAAGTAGTTTCAAACTATAGACATTTTTTTATATCTGTTTCTTTTTTATATCACATTTTGTAGCCTGTCTAGTTTGTTCAAACGATATTTGTTGAATTGATTTACAGAATGTCTGAATTAATTTTCATTCAAGCAAAGTTGTCGGTCGTAGTCTTTGTCAGACTAATTTGGTTCATAAATAGTAAAAAAGAGTTTATTTCTAGATAATAATGGGTACGGTTTAATATGGATTACCTCGTTAAACATTTATAATTAATTTTCCATTAGGACAAGTTGGAGAAAATGTCTTTTGCTCTCGATAGTAGCATTAATTATTTCAAGTATGAATTTATTGAAAGTTCAAATTCATAAACAAAAATCAACCGTTAGAAATAGTAGAAACAATTCGTACATAAAAAAACCTGTCAAAATGTTAAAAATCTGTTTTCTAGTCTTTTAATTGTTGAAGTTTCTTTACTATTCGTAGTTGTAGGTTAGTAAGGCTCGGTGCTAATTTCACGTTGTTTACTCCTTGCAGCGATTAAAGGCAGGAGGAAGGTGACAGGTGGTTCAACAGATGCATGACATGGAATCGCCCCGGGCGGCCTCACGTATCATTAGAGTCGGATTTTTTCCTCTCTATAAAACCAAACTGCTCATAATTCCAACATTTTTAAAAACATGGGCGATTTTTATTCGATTAGAGCGATTATTAAAGAAAGAGTTTGAATATTATTAAAAAATGTTTGAGACGAAACGGGGGGGAGGTCATAGTAGATCTGTGAGATTTCTCCTTGAAGCCTTGTGATGAACCAACAGTTTGGTCGTTCGTCATTTTGGTTTGCCTAGCATCAGTGGCTTACTTACTAAATGATGATTATTTCAACGAATTCTTTTGTATAACATTTCCTGAATAAACATTACAGATTCTGTTCTGAAAGATGTAATACACGCTGGGGATACTGCCATTAAAATTTTACTGCATGCAGATGACGATGTTATGATTTAAGTTTTAGGTACACTGGGCAAAAAAAGTCTGGAAATACCTACTTAAGTAAGTTTTACAAATACATGTCGGATGTGAAAAAAAAACCGCATCTCACGATCTTCAAATAATCATTAACTAACGGTCACTAAACACCACACATTTTGACAATTACGCTCCTCTTGTCTAAAATAGATTATTTTCCTTAATGAAACTACTTTCATTTTACACAACAAACATTAAACTTTTATTTTAACAACATATAACATTAATGCATGACAATAATAGTTAACAGAAAACGTAGGTAGCAAAAAGACGTACAAAAAATTCTGGAAACGGTGGTAACATTATAAATGTTAAGTAATATAGCTGTATATGTTCTAGCTTGTTGGACCTTATTACTTCTATTTTTTCATTGATCCCTATTAGGTTGTACGTTACTTCTGCTGGAATCATCTCCCATTCTTCCAGTAAAGCTGTTTTCAGCCCTTCTGTAACTAAACTTGTCCGTACTCGTCGGCTAATTTTATCCCATAAATGTTCGATGGGATTAAGGTCGACAATATGTCGACAATACCGTTCTACTCCCGAATACTCTGGATCACGGTATGGTCTTGGTGAGAAGGCAAATTCTGTTGTTACTGCCAAGATTTCGACCTATTTTAACGTCAGGGTAAACTAACTTATTACTTACCACTTTAAACCCCTGGCACGTTAGAGGTTTTACAGAAAAACTGACAAAGAATTTTAGTGATGGCATTTGAGTTATCTTTGAGTGTTATTTTGGTAAATCGTTTCGTACTTTACAAACTTCCATTTATTTTTGAAACCTTGAAGAGTTTTTACTACATTTTGCATAGATTGTAATGTACACCTGATAAATGCTGATTAGTTGTTTTAGATCATCTTGGTCAGCCGATGGTTTTGATTTTGTGAGTTGTTCTTTGTATTTTATCAGGGAAAATAATTAGATTCAGTAAAATGTGGTCACTGATATTTATAAGAATTTTATCTGAACGAAAGTAGCCCACGGATCAAAGAAGAAAACTTCTAATAAATGACAACTGTTTAAATAATTTTTAAAATTTGTAAGCACTGTTATATCTAATGTGTGGTGATTAGTGACCGTTAATCGATAATTTTCAGAAATCGTGAGATGCGGTCTGGACCAGACCGCATCTCACGATTTCTGTAAATTAAGTTATATGTAATCATTATTATTATAATTAGTTATATTAGTTAGTTATTGGGCACTCTCAACACGACTCACAAGAATGACACATCTGCATGAAAAACAAACACTTTGAGCCCTGAAGATGATCTCAATAAAGATCGAAACGTTGGCACGATAAAGAAAAGGTTTTTCTAAAACCTACTTCACACCAGACCGCACCTCACGATCTCCAAATAATCATTGGCTAACGGTCACTAAACACCACACGTTATTGTTAGTTGTTAAAAACAAAACCTTGTCATTTTTTAATTTTTCTACACAATCATGCGCTCACTATCACCGATTTAAAGAAGGGTGTTGGAAATGGAAGTTTTATTGTATGAATAGCTGTAATAATTCACAGTTTTTGGTGTATTTATTTTTTTATTACTACCACTTTTTGGTATATAAACTGTAAATATATTTGACTTTTGTCTTCTTTTTTTGTGAGACTGCCAAAATTAACCGAGCCTGGAATGGATGTAGTTGAAAACGACAATAAAATGAGAAAGGCCTGGGATGGGAGGTTAGATCAATTGGACCGGACAGAGATTATCGGTCCTAAATGTTATATGGTGCGTTAGGATACATGGTGGAGAATGAGAGATTTGTTTTATTCCTTCCCCCTCGCGGAGGGGCGGTCATTTCTAAAATTTTCCCCAAATATAAATTGTTTCCATAACAAATCTCCCCGCGGTTAAAACGGGCGATAGGGGCTGGAGTCGGGCGATTTTTTAAAAAGGATGAAAATATCCGACCACCCCCAACTAACTTGTAAAGATATGTGGTGAGAAGGGGGGTGTATAATGTGTTGGCAAGGCAACCAAATGACGTATCGACCGGCATACGTGCTCCCTCTCTTTTACTCGTGTGCATAGCCTATTTTCCGTCTCCGTCGCACTCGGATGGGGGAGGACATCTTAGACTCCGCCTCTCATCAAATACAGATTATTATATTCTGAACAAGTCGATCAAGTTACGACGAGGAACCCTTTCTCCAGCCCCGAGTCCGTGACCACCCCCAACACCTTTTACACCATTAAGCCGCCTTAAACTGCCTCCGCCTAATAGGCCCTCTCCACCTCCATTCAACCTTTCCGATATTAACCGCTTTCTTCTGAATCCCAATGGAGAAATTGAATCAAAAGTCGATATGTTCTGTTCCACAAACATTGCACATTTTTCCTTCAATGATCATCAACATTCCTTCTTCTCTTTCTTTTTCACTTACTGTTTTTTCTTCGTACTTCATGAAATAAACCCTCCACAATAAGTACGAATATTTCCCGCTGGGGTTCGAGAGAAAGCTGCTGAAAAAAATCTACAAATGGATTTCCAATAACAACTTGTTTCAAATTGGCCAAGTAAGATGAGCAGCAGATGAGATGCTAACGAAGACGTCGGCACTTGGAAGGCAACGCATGCGAAGGCAAGATGGAGCTGCGCAAGAAGTGATATGTCAAGATTCCTAATTGCGATGGAGGCAAGAAACAGAGACCACTGGTGAAAACATGGTGAGGGGAGGCCAAAATCTACTTCATTTCTGCTTGGATGTTTTGGAAATTAAGTTCCAAATGTACTCATAATAATAAACGCATATTTTTTTCAGAAACTCCTGCATGTAACACAAATGGTCATATATCCTTTGATGTAGTTCTTATTCTGCGGATCCGTAACGGTAGCTTAAAACGCAGAGAAGCCTGGCGAAAATATTTAGAGGAGGCAAAGGCTCGCGTAAGTACATTTACCGATTAGTTTTTATGTAAGCACAACTTTTCTCAGGTGTGCAAAGACAAATAAAATCGAACTTCTGGCTTGGGAGAATCAAGTCAGGGTTTTGCAATCCAATGGTCTGACCATGTCTCATTATACCAAACGTTGCTATGAAGACTGTTTTTCGATTTGACCTTTTGTATTTTTGGTACGATTTTTTGAAGACAAGGGCTCGTTATTATTCTATCGCCCCTAGCTAGTCTGAACGAAGGTCGATGGAGTACTCAATATTCCACCAGGGCGGATGGAACATTGAGTACCCCATATACTACACATTCACGCTAATAAATATATTCACTTTTAGTATACACAAAAAAACACTCAAAACAATTATGTCAGTATTACATACACTCACTGCCGCGTCAAGCGCAATTCTCATATCGAGAAGCATGCCTACATGTGCTCTATAAGGAGCCAAGGAATTAAGTGGTACACTTCGAGCAACTTTTCTCTACAACTCCAGACGCATACTCGTGCTCTAGTGCACAAGTAAGTGATTTTGAGCATAAATGTGAAAGCATTGATCACTTTTTCACAACGTCGCATATACTTCTATTTCATCCAAGATACAAATTATGTACAAAGAACATTTAAAAGTTAATTTTCTCTCAAACAAGAGAAGAATAGATTCACGAATATAATTAAAACTAAATACCCACTATGCTATAACTTCAGCACTATAGATTTTTTTTATTAAATACAAATTCATTAAATTATAATAATGAATAGAATAACTAGTACTTTATAAACATAATACGAATCAATGGCGAAAAATGATTCTTTTTAAATATTACTATGATATACCAAGATACTGAAGATATACTGAAGATGGCGAAATGGCTAACCGCGTCTGGCAGCAAAAAAAATAGCGAAAATAGGCCGCGTTAGTTTAATTTAAACTAATTTTAATAATAATTCACTTTTATTATTATTGTTTTTACTGGAAAATGAATTGAATAACGTAGGTTTCGTTAAGATTTATATTTTATACATTTTATTTGACAAATTAAAGAACTCTTTTTTAATCTCGTTTATGGAGAAAAATATTTATAGAGATTGCGGTGGATTCGCCTTTGATCAGCTATTCAGGACTGGGTAGGTCTTTGAATATGAAAAGCACTCATCAAGCACATTGAAAACAAAATTATTGTTTTTGTTGTTCTGTGTCACAGATTTATATTTATAACCCAACGTCATCGTGGATTTCTCATCGTGCAGTTCAAAAGGAAACTGGTTTTTCACTTTTATGAAAAAATCTGGTCAAAGAAGGAAATAAAAAGAAAATATAATTGAAAGCTAATTCACTGCAAACTGTTTTTATAAAGTACAGTTCCATTTTACCACATTACCGCCGAAGATCCTACTATGCTGCCATAGTGATAATGAATAAATCATGAAACTTTACTTTTAAGATAGTGATTTTAATCAATTTTAAGATATCTGTTGTATTTGTGTTTTATTTTTAGTGCGTAAGAATTTTTTTGGGCCATAGATTAAAAGACATTGATAGGTATTTAGTTGGCTTGATGTCAATTATATTTTGAATTTTGTTTTTAGTATAGTTTTTGCTCAAGTAGTTTTCTGAACGTTCTATGAGTTAAGCTGGTTGACTTCTTATCTCAATGGTAGATCGTTCTTTGTATCATTCAATAGGGCTACCTCAGACACAATCGAAATTGTCTCTGGTGTACCGCAGGGCTCCCACCTTGGCCCGATTTTATTTATAATGTTTTTGCTCTTGCTGTTAAGTTTGCTTAGTACGGCTGTTGGCTGATGACATCAAAAATGTTAAAGCAATTCTTGGCCCTGACGACCCTTTGGATGTTCAAGAGGTTTTCCATTAATTTAATTAAATATAAATGAATTAGTTTCTCCAAATAACATCATCCTTTCGCATTCCAGTATGCCACCGAGAGCGCGTTGGTTCTATCGATGACTTAAAAATCATATTACCGCCGACTGCAAATTTAAAACACATCGATACAAATATTAAAAAGCGAACCGTAACCTCGAATTTTTTTAGATGACTGCTGAATTTATTTATCCTCTTGCTTTACAGGTTTCAGTCCTTGATTCGATCGGATATGGAATAAGCACGATTGTCTAACAAAAAAGACTTCAACATCTAGAAAGGATTCAAACCGAGCTTTTAAATTTATTCCCTGCAGTGATACTGGTCATGAATCGAATGATGACTTTTCTTTCTTCCACACAAAATTCAGTTGGACTTACTTGAGCCTGGAAGGAAAATAATCTTCCTATCCGTCATTTGGGAGGTGCTCAACAGCTCGATCGACTCACCGGATATCTTCATGTTCCGGATAATGGTCCCACCTGAGGGACGCTTTTCCATATGTATTTTCACTGGGCCTCCAGGGCTTGACAGTTCAAGGTCCACAATTGGTCGAATGACACTCTCATTGACTGATGTTTTCCTCAGGAAACTGTTTTCCACTTCAGCGGTAAATATACTATATAATAAAATGTTTTTGACTGCCTGGTTATCTATGTTCCGTTTGAGCTGTAAGCACTAAAAGGAAATAAACTTGTGAAGACATCCCTTCTTGCATTATTTTACTACCGAAGAGTTCGAGTCGACCCACGTTAGAAATTTTGCATTAAGTTTTCACCCCTTTTGAAAACCGATCGACGAGAGTCAGAGAGCCGGTTCCCCAGGGGACGTCGCCGTCGAGTAATGGATCCAAACCGGGGGACGGGAGACAGTGATTGACCCCGGTTCGTTAGCACGTGCACCGAGTACGCGTGATGCTGCAAAACGAGTCGTTTTCAATTGAAATTATGTAAACAGATGACACCATGCATTAATTCAAACTAATGTATTATCGATGCATGCTTCGGATTAAAACGGCTCCCATGGAAACGACCAAAAGAGGAACAGATGTTTGACATCTCATATCATGTATTGTATTGTACATCTCTAAAGAAAAAGGATAAAAAACCAGAGTATAGATTGTAAATTTGTTGTCTAGTTGGCTAAAGAGCCTTTCGCACTATTTCATAAGGTACGACAATGGTGTTCTTCCACAGCTCATTATGTACTTGCAGAATTTTTGCTAGTAGTTTTCTCTTCATTAAGTATTCACACTAGCATATAACATCCCCTGCGTTTCTTTCTCTTCATGGCAGAACCACTCCCAATATTTTCAAATACCTATTGAGTCGGCGATGCCTAAACCGAGTAATACTCGATCATTTTTACTAGTCCGTTATGAGTTGAGCCAGTTTATGCCATCATTTATTTAGAACTAGTTTTCTTGGTCTAAAAACATAAATATACTGTCTGATCATTGTCTTCGGAGTGTGTATTAAAAATTACAGTTTTTTATATAGAATTAACCCATCGGTTAAATAAACCAAGTCATAATTTTGTTTAATTAATTATTCTTTCTGTTTAAGGTCTTGGTTGAGATAAAAAAGTCAGTGTCACGCTCGGGATTCGAACCCACGAACTTCGGCTAAATACGCCAACACTTGAGCTATCGTGACTTCGATCTTTTCGGACACCGACTCTCCATCTCAACCTACAAGCGTTCTTCTTCTTCAAGAACGTTGTCCTCGTAGAACGTTGGCGATCAGTAGCCTGAACTGGTTTCGATCCAAAGCTATTCTAAATCAATCTTTGTTCCCTGCGGACCATTGGCAGAAGTTCTTAAGCCAGAATGTTCTTCTACGACCTAGGCCACGCTTCCCATCTATTTTTTCTTGAAGGATAACCCGCAGCAGATGATATTTCTCATTGCGCATTATGTGTCCAAAATATTGTAATTTTCTTCCCTTTATGGTATTGAGGAATTGATTTTGAGTCATGCGCTGTAATACAGTCACATTAGTGACCCTGGCTGTCCAAAGTATCTTCAGAATTCGTCTGTACGTCCACATTTCGAATGCTACTACCTTCCGGCATAATGTGTCCGTAAGGGTTCAAGTTTCAACCCCATAGAGAAGTACACTGAATACATAGGATCGAAGTATTCGAGTACGAAGCCTGATGGATAAGTCCCGGGTTGTCAAGACTTTCCTCATTTTCTGGAAGGAATTTCTAGCTTGTTCAATTCTACGACGGATTTCGCATGCAGGGTCCCAGTTATCCTTGACATAGCACCCCAAGTATTTGTAAGATGATACTCTCTCAATTATCTCACTGCCAATTTTGAGAAGGTTCTGTGAACCATTTTGTTTTTTACTATTAACCATCCATTTTGTCTTCTTCACATTTGGTCGTAATCCCATGGAACTGCTTTCTGTAGAACAGAATCCAACAATCCTCGCAAATCTGCCAGACTTGTTGCAAGCAGGTTAGTGTCATCAGCGTATCTTATGTTATTAACAAGAACTCCATTCACCTTCACACCTTCCTTCCAGAGCATCCTGGAAAAGTCTTTTTGAATAGATGTTAAAAAGTAGAAGTGAGAGAATACAACCTTGACGAACACCTTTCGTAATTTACACCTCTTCTGATAGCTGACCATCGAATTTTCAAATGAAAATGGCAAAAAGAGGGAAAATTCGAACGGTTGTAGGTTGAGATAGAGAGTTGGTGTCCGAGAAGATCGAAGTCAAGATAGCTCAAGTGGTAGAGCAGCGGCGTAGGTCGTGGGTTCGAATCTCACTCTTGACACTGGCTTTTTCATCTCAACCAAGACCTTACATAGAAAGAATAATTAATTGATTGAAAGAAGTAACTTGGTCCATTCACCACGAAAACGTAATGGATTTTGTTTAATATTTAACATATTTACGTATAATGACTTACATTAGATAATAAATCATTTTTCTTCTTCTTCTTCATTTGTACCTCAGGTTGTCAACTACAGAATACACACACATGCCACAAACATAGAAATCTGGTCACATTATCTCCCCCAGAGTACTCGATATTCCTCGAGGTCGGGCTGAACCCACTGCTAATAAATTTTACTCTTACTCCCCAGACGTTACACCCTCATCCCAGATTACTCGATATTCCTCGGGGCGGGGTTAAACACAAAAAATTTATAACAATTGTTAGCTTTAGAGTGATAACGCTTTGTTTATGTGTTATTGAACACAGAGAGACTCTGGGGCGCACACCCTTTTCCACACCTTTTCTTTTCTCCTTGACGATGCTTCCCAATCTCTTTTCTTGTTTCTTTTTTCTTTTTTCTTCGGCGGTCTATCTTTTATTCCATTTATCCTCCGTTTTTGTTTTGACATTTTTACATTTTCTTCTGCCCAGTATTCCGGGAGATTTCCCTGGTCGAAGCCTTATGTTGTTTCTCGATATTTATACTGTAGTCTTTTGTTGATTTTATATAAATTGAGCATTTCTTTTATGTAGAGGATATTTCCCTTTCAACACCATGCTTTTTATCGGATTGGTTTCGCCATCTTCAGTGATGTTATTTGGATTGAAAGAGTTTCATTTATTTGTCTGCATCTTTGACGGATAAAGCCTAAGTTTGTGAGATATATTTTTTCCCGTCTGTTATTGTGATCGTTTCTTTATTAAGTTGTATAATGTTTGAAATGTAATAAATTTATAAATTATTCATTTGCGAGTTCATGATCTTTGTGCCTTTGTGCATTTCTAGGTTTTCATATAATATTTTCCTTATTGAACGCCATCAAGCAATTTGAAACTTGCCAGTATGTTAATGGAGGGTTTTTTGTTTGAGATTAGTGGAATAATTTGATTTTTCATCATTCACTTAAATGATTTTATACATTCTCTATGTCGTCTTTCATTGTCATGCCACTATGCCCGAGTACTTCCTCTTCACTTGCAAGTTAATATATACTTTATTGATAAAAACCTTTTTACTCTATTGGATTCTTCTCAACGATATTTTTCCATGAATATTTGGTCTTTTACCATTTAACCATTTGTGTGTTGCGTTTGTTTTGTAGATATTGTTGTGTGTTATATATTTTTTATTGTTTGTAATTCCTGTTTGTTCTTTTAATTTTATTGTGCCTGACGTATTTCACTTTATGTAGATGTTTATCAGTTTGTTAGTTGTGTCAAGGTAGTCGTTGTTATTGTGTGCTATGTTTATTTTATTATTATACCTATTTGCATTTTTAATTGGTCTGTTTTTCTCATTTTATTCTGCTACATTATTTTATTTGAGTATTATAGCTGTTTTGTGTCTATCTTTTGTTTATTAGGTTTTTAATTGTACCCGTGTTGCTGCAGTTGTTGTGTGTTGTTTTACTTTTATTTTTCATTGGTTAGTTGTTCGGATTTTAATAGATCTGTATTGTGCAGTTTTTTTGTGTTTGTAATTATAGTCTTGGTCAGTTTTCTAATCGAAGGAGAAGCTATACCAGCGGCTCACAGGATCATAGATGATTATGCAAGGATAGGCTATGTCAACGAACAATGGAAACTGAAGGAGGACATACAGGAAAATGCCATGCTAGGCAGCCAATTGATGCCACTACTTCCAAATACAACTTCACAAACAAGTACAAGATACTTATACCAAAAAGAGAAGAGTGGGCCAAAGGAATACCTGAGGGGCAATTCTACGGGAACACTGATGGCTCAAAAAATGATAGAAGCACGTAATCTTTAGTCCACGAGTAAATCCGAAGCCTCAGCCGACTTTGAAGTTAGGTACATACTCTAGTTTTCCAGTCTGAAATTATAGGAATTGAACACTGCCCCCAGAGAAATAAAAAGAATAGAAACAAATTCCAGGAAGATAGGTAGTCATTTTCTCTGACAGTCAGGCGGCCTCATGCAAGGTAAAGGCAAAAAGTATAGAATTGTACGGAATCATTGGAAAATGTCAACTAATAACCTGGCCTAAGCATGGGTCTCTGGGTATTCAGGTCGTAGAGGCAGTGGACATGTTGTCCAAAAAAGGAGCCAATATGAATTCTCCAAAATGGATCCTCAATGAGTCCTAAACTTGGTTGATCAACCCCAGGCTTGTGGGACACGAAGAGGTTCATGAAAGGGCCATCCGCAAAACATAGAAAGGAATGGCAACAGAATCAAGATTCCGGTCGGATTCCTGACAAGGTACTGCCGCCTATGAAGGCATATGCACCGGATAGGAGTACTGACAGAAGAGGAGGAGACGATAGTATCCACATTATATGCTTTTGTGAGGTTTTAGGTCTGAAGCTGGCCAGTGAGTTATAAAAAAAATTAGAGGAGAACAATAGATTTTCTCAATTCGAGGTCCGGTAGCCCTCATTTATCCCTTCCCTATCCGTGTGTCAGCTCGAGTGGTTTAGTCCGATAAGTTGATTCCCTGTTGGAACGTTTTTGTCAGTAATCTTAGAGCAAAAATATTTATGCTATGCAGTGTACAGTTTCTACAGTGAATATTATGTATTTGTGTAATGAGTTCAGGCGTGTTAGCACGTAGTCCATTGATTTTCCCTCAAAATGTTCACCAAAGTTGCCTTATTTTATAAGTATAATCACTTTTACATTTGTTAGAATTTTTTTTTAGTAAAATCTCCTTTATAAAGTTGAAAAACGTGTAAGGAACCCAAGGAGAGCAGCAACCCAAGAACATCGTGCATGTCATATTTTAAATAAATGTATTGGTAACAAAAATCAGATTCATTTCCGTTCCTTCTTTCCTTCATGCATTGCAGGTTATTTCAATTTTCTCTATGAGCTGTTAACTCGTTTCGATGGATGTGCTAAACACTGCATTTTCAGAGTTCCCGATAAATCTAATTTTTGTTACCAACTAATACATGTTTTGATTAAAAATATAACATGTACGATGTTCTTGGGTTGCTGCTCTCCTTGGGTTCCGTACACGTTTTCAACCTTGCAAAGGAGATTTCACTAAGAAAAGTTCTAAAAAATGTGTGGTGTTTAGTGACCGTTAACCAATGTTTATTTGGACAATATTTGAACAATCAACAAGATAACAACATTTCCGTTGAAAAATAAGCACTTCCATATACACAGTAACCGCTCAAAAATAAATGGCAAAACCCATGCTTTTTTGGAAATACTGAATTGAGGCTCGTGCAATGACTTTGCCATCAAATTATTCGGAGATTACGTAAGTCCAAGGACATAATCACTTTTATATTTTTTTAGAACGATTATTTGGAGATTGTGAGATGCGGTCTGGTGTGACGAAGGTTTTAGAAAAACATTTTCTTTATCAACTTTTCGATCTTTATCGAGATCATCTTCAGGGCTCAAAGTATTTGTTTTCCGTGTAGATGTGTCATTCTTGTGTGTCGTGTTGAGAGTGCCACTCAAGATCGAAATGTTAGCATGATAAAGAAAATGTTTTTCTAAAACCTACGTCACATCAGACCGCAACTCACGATCTCCAAATAATCGTTCTAAAAAATATAAAAGTGATTATGTCCTTGGACTTACGTAATCTCCGAATAATTTGATGGCAAAGTCATTGCACGAGCCTCAATTGAGTATTTCCAAAAAAGCATGGGTTTTGCCATTTATTTTTGAGCGGTTACTGTGTATACGGAAGTGCTTATTTTTCAACGGAAATGTTGTTATCTTGTTGAAAATTTATTGTAGTTTGCGAAATAAAGTTCTGATTTGTATTTTAATGCCGCTAAAGTTGAGAAATTAAGATTTTATGTGAAAAACCTGATTTTAGACTAAAATAAAAAAATGACAATATCTCAGGAAAGAGTCAAGATAAACCTCGTTCTGGTGGCACGGAACTAAGATTTATTTAGCGAATCCACCATGGCAGTAATGACATTTAACCCTGTAACATAGGCGAGTGTGTCAACGTTTTTATCGATTAACAATTATGTCCATGTGGTTCCTAACAACTGTCTTGTTCGTTAACATTCTTTTAGAAAAAAAATGAGCCGATTTATTGCTAGAAATAATTCACAAAAGCTTTGTAATAGTCCACAAATTTTATTTATTGTGACTATCAGTAATCATTGATAAATAATTTTTAAATCGTGTATTTGGTTTAGTTCAATTTATTAAATATTATGTTGTTAAATATAGAGAATAAACTTGGGCCCGGTTTTGGCAACTGGGACCGAATTTATTATCGAATGGAATGAGTTCCGCCATGAATGTCAGAGTTCATTTCTCTCCCCTCGAGTTAAACTGCTTTATCGATTTTGCTCAAAACTAACACATCAAAATATTAAATCCCGAGGGTAATTTAATTCCAGTCGAGGGATAGATGGTAGGAATTACCTCTGACAGTGTGTATAGAACAAGTGGTGGAGTCGGGGCACGTGTTATGAAACAATACACGTTTGTTTGATGTAACCGTGCCCTCTCGAACTTTTCAGATCCTTGTAAAATTAATTTCCCCACCCTGTCCTCCAGGCAGTGCGACATTTGAAAAATCGATCCTCACTGGGCTTTTCCCTGAGGAATTTCGATTGATTATTTAAACAGTATTCCATTAAGTGCAGGTCTATCCGTTTGAAGAAGAGACATGGTGAAATTTAAACTGCCGGAATGGTTTATAAATCAAATTAAAGTTATTATATTTATTTATTATTATTGTAATTATCCAAGATATTGGAACAAGGTTAAAGCGCTGATGAATAAACTAGGAAAAAAATCCATACCACTGCTAATTTTGGAGAGTATCTCTCAATTTTGATAACAACGAAACATCTCACGACAGGATACACGCAACCTGTGCTACTCGTGTTAAAGTCGGTATGCTTCGTGACGCAAGTATGCCATTTCAAATTAATATCACACTTGTCCCTACCACGTCTGGTGTTTGCTAAACGTTATGGAAGTTTGCACTTTCATAACCTTCAACTTTTTATATTTGTTTAAGTTTTAAGGTTAGATTTTGATTCACTAACAACGACTTGTTAATTTCTTACGATGGAATTGGCCAGAAGCCCTTCTTTCTTACTTACAAATGGGATTTTTATTTCAAAACACAGGTTGATATGACCTATGCTGGTGATATTACCACCTCTGGCCTCGCGGAGTTCCTTAAGTCTCCTTGGCATCCAGTAATTAGCGATTGGTTTTTCATCTTATGAAACAGAATCTCATTCTTCAACATGAGGGTTTTGAAGCTGTTCAACGCATGTTGGAGAAGGCAAACGATGTCTAACCCGTCTCTTTACCATGTCCCATAGGTTTTTTGGATTCGTGTCAGAAGAACGTGCTGGCCAATTCATTGTGATAATCCCTACACCCTCCAAGTAATGCCAATTCTTTATTTGGTAGAGAATTGTTATAAATTAACACGGAATTGTTTCCAATAAATGGCACCAAAGCTTCCAGACGTACTTCCTCAATGTATGTTGGTGCAGTCAAAGATCCATTCTGTACGGTAATCAGTTCGTACGGCCATGGACGTTGATTCAACCTCATACCATAACTGACTGTTTTGGAAATGGCTGTGATTCACACATGGAACGTACATAGTACATGGAATACATAGTACCGGTCATCTGATTGCCACAAACCAAACCAGCACTCATCTGTGAAGAGAACAGCTTCCCATTGCTCTAGTTTCCAACTGAGATGCTGATGCCTACTCGATCCCTCTCTACTAATAGAGAACCTAATGCGGGATGTCTACAAATGGGGATGTATAGGTTATTCTGACGAAGCCTTCTGATGACGCTTTTTTAACGCTCACTCATACACTACGGACAGATTGGAGTTGATTACCTATCAAGGGTGTCGTTAAATGACGGTTCCGTAGTTTGTTGATAGGAATCGTCTCTAGCCATCGTACATCGTGGTCGACCACTATTTTCTCTTCGATCGAGAAGCTGTAGACCGGTGGCACACCCAGGCACCGTCGTTAGCCAAAGCATCTGCCCGAGCCTCTCGACTTAAAACCATTTTTATGACGTTGATTCAACCCCATACCATAACTGACGCTTTTAGAAATGGCTGTGATTCACGCATGGAACTTGAAGCAAAGCGTTCAAGCCTACTCCACACACGGTCCATGTCATCTGATTGCCAGAAACCAAACCCATCTGTGAAGAGAACAACCCCCACCAAGCAGTGTCCAAGCGGGATGCTGATTTGCGAATAGTCACCTTTCTACTCAGTACCTCTCCAGTCGTAGAGAACCTGATGCGGGATGTCTCAAAACTAGGCTATTCTCGCGAAGCCTTCTGATGACTGCGTTCCAAACCTGGTGTTGACTACCTATCAAGGAATGACCTTCCATAGTTTGAGGAATAAAACGATCGTCTATATCTGTGGATCATCGCGGTCGACTATTGCATCTCTATGTTGACTTCCGAACCGCTGTAAACCATCTTGTGGGGTAGAGCGCGGCACATTCATTGGATCATATCCCCGATCCTACCAATATATTAAAGAGATCAATTTATACAACCAATTAATTCACCCTACAAGTTGACTCTGGAAAACATGATATTGAAGTGATTTTGTTCATTTTTCATCTAAAGAGTGCAAAAGAATTTGTACAACTGTATTAAGCTAAGCAACAAATTATTAATGTTGTGTTTACTTTTTAAGTCAATTGATAATCTATGTACCTAGTTTTTGGAAATAAACAAATATATACAAGTTTCCGGCATTTTTTGCTTTTGTGTATTGTTAAGAAAAGAAGAAACCTATTGGATTTTAGAAAGAGGCAAAAAATAGTTATATTATAGCAAAAAAGTAGAGCAGTATTATTTTAAATGCCCAGACTGAGTGCTATCTCGGTCGTGAATCGAATAGCACGCAACTAAAATCAATTATAATAACCTTCTAATTAACATTTCTCGTTTGATTTTATTTATTGTAAAAAACCACTGAGTGGGCGGAAAAAATAAAATTTCAAAGAAAAAGTAATTTATTGTCATCATCAGATTTCGTGGTCCGATTGACCTAATAAGATCTTTCAATTAATTAATCATTATGTAAGGTATTGGTTGAGATAAAAAAGTCAGTGTCACGAGCGGGATTAGAACCCACGACCTTCGGCTTCGAAAGCTCGGGTTGAGATGAAGTCACGATAGCTCAAGTGGTTGAGCAGCGGCGTATTTAGCCGAACGTCGTGGGTTCGAATCCTGCTTGTGACACTGACTTTTTTATCTCAACCAATACTTTACATAAAGATTAACTAATTGTAATTTATTGTATTATCCAATCAACTGGCGTTTGATAAGAAGGTTTCATTTAGAACGATTGAGGGTGGTGTACTTCAGATAAAATCTGAACGGGCCAATATTTCATATCATATCAAAAAATATTCAATATCAGTTATGAATTGCTTTCTGTAATAACGCGACACACGGATTATTGTAAGATCCAATTTGTTTTTTAATTTGTTTTTTTTTCACACTCAACACGACACGCAAGGATGGCACAATTACACAAAAGACAAACACTTTGAGCCCTGAAGATGATCTCAATAAAAGATCGAAACGTTGGCACGATAAAAAAAATGTTTTTCTGAAACCTACATCACACCCGACCGCATCTCACGATATCTGAATAACTTTGTTTTTTAACTTAACGAAATGACTTACATGATGTAAGTCAACTAAATTTGAAACTTTGCTACTTGTAAAGTCTCTTTTTGCTTTGGCTGCAACTACATACAACAAAGAAGTTTTTACAACCATTCGTTTTCACTATTGGATTCATTGTCCAACTTATATCGATGCGTTGATAGTACGCGCATAAAATATAAGAAATTCTTGAAAAACCGATGACAAATGATAATTTTTGACAATATTTACTGGGGATGTTAAACACAATTAATCGGTAGTTCGATCATTCTATCCATGCTGTTTTGGCCTGTCATAGGCCGACCAAATTGACCGGACATGACCAAACTACACGACATCACCGCTCAGACTTCAAGAGGAAATCTCACAATTAATTTAGTGTAGAAGATTCACGATCTATTAAATCTCAACTAAACTGAAAAGAAACGCAGAAATTAACAAAAAATGATTTGATTTATCATAAAATTCATAATTAAAACTTCTAAACTAACTTGATATTAAAGTCTTAAGTGTGAAGGTTTAATTATTTATAAAGTCTCGAATATAAGTGGAATTGAGATTTTCAACCTGTCTTGAAATCATAAAATTTTAAGCATTTTTCCTCTTAAGAGTACAAAAATAGTGTTTCGTTTAAATTTAGTTTCGTAGGAATCAATTGGGAGACGAAGAAAACTACATATTTAGAAAGCATGACAAGTCGATACGACAAAGAAAAACTGAACACATGATTGGTTCAAATTTCGATTAATCACACAAATATCAACTGATAGTATCATTGTTCAATGAAAATACAATGTTGTATTTATTTTAATTAATTATATTTTTACCTAAGATCTTGATGGAGATGGAAAAGATAACGAGCGGGACACGAGCTTTTTCATCTCCACCAAGATATAAAATATAATTAATTAAAATAATTAATATGGTCAATTATGACTGTTAAATACGTATATGGGTCTCTCCATACTATACAGATCGACATTTTACACCATCCGATGTTTTACAGCAATTATTCGTTGGTTTCGATACTTTGCAGTATCTATATTTTTCCTACTATAATTTACAACATTTATACTTTTCTTTCTATGCTTTGTACCATTTATTCATTGGTTTAGATGCTTTCTCTTCTACGGTTTTCTTCTATAATACAACATCTATACCTTTGTGTTATTTATACTTTTCTTTTGATACTCTACAGACCGACACGTTTGTTTCGATATTCAACAGCATCTGCAGCTTCGAAACTTACACCATTTATTATAATATCGGATACATTCTTTTCTTTCAAAGCCTTACATCATTTATTCATTTATTTCGCTACTTTACGGCATCTAAACTCTTGTTTCGATACATTACAGCATTTATTCTTTTGTTTCGGAACTATACAAATTTATACTTTGGTTTCGATACTTTACAGCATTTGTACTTTTGTCATATTTATGCTTTTCTTTCGATGCTTTACAGCATTTATTCGTTGGTTTACAAGCTTTGCAGCATATAAATTTTTCTGCTATAATTTACATCATCTATTCCGTCGTGGTATTTATAGTGATTATTCATTTATTTCGCTACTTTACAGCATCTAAACTTTTGTTTCGATACATTACAGCATTTATTCTTTTATTTCGGAACTATACAAATTTATACTTTTGTTTCGATACTTTACAACATACCTTTTATTATTTATACTTTTGTCGTAGTTACGCTTTTCTTCCGATGCTTTACAGCATTTATTCGTTTTTTTTGTTTTGTTTTTTTGGCCTTATGATCTTGCATATTAGCCATGGTACGAATTCTTTGTGTGTTCAAATTGGGGGTTATCGGGAAAAAAGGGCCAGAGGCGACGGTGGGAATCGACCCCACGGCCTCGGCGTGAGAGTCTCTCATGCTAACCACTCGGCTACCGCGGTCCCCCATTTATTCGTTGGGTTAGATATTTTGCAGTATCTAAACTTTTGCTTCTATAATTTACAGAATTTTTATTTTTGGCGAATTTATATTTTTCTTTCGATACTATACAGATCTAAACTTTTGTTTCGATACATTACAGCATTTATTCTTTTGTTTCGGAACTATACAAATTTATACTTTTGTTTCGATACTTTACAGCATTTGTACTTTTGTCATATTTATGCTTTTCTTTCGATGCTTTACAGCATTTATTCGTTGGTTTACAAGCTTTCAGCATCTAAATTTTTCTGCTGTAATTTACATCATCTATTCCGTCGTGGTATTTACAGTGATTATTCATTTATTTCGCTACTTTACAGCATCTAAACTTTTGTTTCGATACTTTACAACATATCTTACATTATTTATACTTTTGGCATAGTTAAGCTTTTCTTCCGATGCTTTACAGCATTTATTAGTTGGGTTAGATATTTTGCAGTATCTAAACTTTTGCTTCTATAATTACCAGCATTTATATTTTTGGCGAATTTATATTTTTCTTTCGATACTATACAGATCTAAACTTTTGTTTCGATACATTACAGCATTTATTCTTTTGTTTCGGAACTATACAAATTTATACTTTTGTTTCGATACTTTACAGCATTTATACTTTTGTCGGATTTATAATTTTCTTTCGATGTTTTACAGCATTTATTCGTTGGTTTAGATGCTTTGCAGCAACTAAATTTTTCTGATATTAATTTACATAATCTATTCCGTTGTGGTATTTATACTTTTCTTTTAATACTATACAGATCTATACTTTTGTTTCGATATTTTATAGCATCTACATTTTTTTCCGATAATTACACTATTTATATATTTCTCCAAGCAAAAACATTTTTCAAGCCTTTTTTTGTACCAATCTGTTTATAGTTTTAAGTTGACCCTTCGGAGACCTTTTCTGCTCAAATATTCCCGAAATAAACAAATATTATCCTCTCTGTTTCATATATTTTGGGGAAGGTTGTATTTGTTCTTTGTGTCGAGAAACGGAGACATGATTGTAGAAGGAAAATTCACCTCTTCCTTCACTTCTTTTAACCCATTGCTAAATTTTAATGGTAGGCTATAAAAACATTATTTGCTCCTGTACCTGGAATGCTGAGTTATTGCTATATTCTCTTATTGATTGACCTCAGAAAATTAGTCAATTAAGGCTGCACCCTTTGTTTGTTACCATTGAATGAGTAAAAATATCGATTACACAAAGTTTCTTTATTGAATGCCTATACTTTTTCCCCATTCTTAAGGTTGTAGGAAGAAACAGTCAAAATTAATAATATTTTGACAAGTGTTTTAAATATAAGGCTTTTCCTGTTCGTATACTACTGTGCGGCAGTATCGCGAGACTGAAAAATTGATTTCTTTATGATTATTTAATACGGGGTAAAAAATGAGAGGCCGTATTGAGTCGTGCTTTAACGCGAATGGAATAAAATAAGGTAAGCCTAAGAGAAAATCGATAGAAAGTTGAAGAGAGGATTAAAGCGGGGAAATGGGAGCATAAGAAAGAAGGCGTGTGAGAGAAAGAGAAATGTAAAAGTATTGACAAGAAATGTGAAAATTATGTCACTTCCACGTCAGAAGTTGGGTTGAATGAGTTCTGGTTGAATGAGAAGAAGGGGGGTCGGATGATATAAAGAGGGCGGGCCGAGCAAGAAAACAATTTTCTTACATTTTTCCCAAGAGCCTCGTTTTATTGCCGTACGTAATGGAAAACATATTTCATATGAAAATGTCATATTAGACAGGCATTAAAAAAAGTGCGCGAGGAATTTCTGCCAGGAGGGGAAACGGGAGGTATATAAAGTTGTTTCTTGACAAGCTTCAACTTTTAGATACAATATAAGGTCTATAAGTTAGTTGATTCATTGCCGCCGACACAGTATTCGGGGATATTAAACCGTAAAAGATTCAAGATATGTAAATAATTTAATTAAACTCGAGACAATCTTTGATAAGGGGCCGTAAATTGTCGTTCACGACAAAAGAGAAACGCAGAAGTTTTCCAACTTATCTGCTTTCTCCGCGTTATAAAATCCTTCGGCTCACTTTTAAAACACGGAATTATTTTATTATCACTGAGAAACGTAATATTAAGATCGGACCTCAGTCAACGTTTATTTATATATTGTAAACGTATATAAATATAAAACTAAAATATAACAACCAATGCGGCCTACTTTCATTTCTCTAAGTTTATAAAATTGATACACCTAAATTAATGGATCGGCTAGCATGTTATAACAGTGTTATAATCAATTAAAGTGTAGATGCTGTAAAGTATCGTAACAAAAGTTTAGATCTGTGTATCGAAAGAAAAATAAAAATTCGCCAAAAATGTAAATTCTGTAAATTATAGAAGCAAAAGTTTAGATACTGCAAGGTATCTAACCCAACGAATAAATGCTGTAAAGCATCGGAAGAAAAGCGTAACTATGCCAAAAGTATAAATAATGTAAGATATGTTGTAAAGTATCGAAACAAAAGTATAAATTTGTATAGTTCCGAAATAAAAGAATAAATGCTGTAATGTATCGAAACAAAAGTTTAGATGCTGTAAAGTAGCGAAATAAATGAATAAATACTGTAAATCTTTGAAAGAAAAGAATGTATACAACAAATTTATAAATAGTGTAATTATCGGTAAAAAAATGTAGATGCTGTAAAATATCGAAACAAAAGTATAGATCTGTATAGTATCAAAAGAAAAATATAAATTCGCCAAAAATGTAAATTCTGTAAATTATAGAAGCAAAAGTTTAGATACTGCAAGGTATCTAACCCAACGAATAAATGCTGGAAAGTATCGAAACAAAAGTATAAATTGGTATAGTTCCGAAATAAAAGAATAAATTCTGTAATGTATCGAAACAAAAATTTATATGCTGCAAAGCTTCTAAACCAACGAATAAATGCTGTAAAACATCGAAAGAAAATTATAAATCCGATAAAAGTATAAATGCTGTAAAGTATCCGTGGCCATTTCATTTGTCGTCGAGAATCCAATCGGATTACACGACATTTGAAAAATGGCAAAAAGGAGGGATAATTCAAAAGGTGGGGTTGAGATGGAACGTTAGTGTCCGAGTGGATCGAGGTCACGATAGCTCAAGTGGTAGAGCAGCGGCGTATCTAGCCGAAGATCGTGGGTTCGAATCCCGCTCGTGCCATTGANGTATGGGAAATTATTTTGATTAAAGAACATTGCTTTAAAGTAACTAGTTTCTTTTTTTTTGTTTAATACCAAAATCCTGCATTATTTTCCGGACAACCCAATATTAATAGGTCAAGCGGACCACGAAATTAGTGAATTGAATGGAAATTAAAAAGTTAGGAATACATTCCTGGAAGATAGCCATCTTCTCTGACAGTCAGGCAGCACTGAAGGTTCTAGCTAGGTTTGGAACTGCATGGAGGCCCTGACTGAAGTCAACGACACTGATGACGTGACCCTGATGTGTCCCGGGGTATTCGGGGCATAGAGGCAGCGAAGAGTTGGACATGTTGGCCGAATAGGAAGCCAACATGGACTCTCTGGGTTCTGAACCCCACTGTAGCTTAGCATCTTGCCACAAAAGAGGATACATCTTAAAATGGATCCTTAATGAGTCCAAAACCTGGTGGAACAATACCACAGGCGTGAGACACCGCGAAGAGATTCATAGAAAGGCCATCCGCAAAATTTAGAAAGGAATTACTGAAAGGCAGCCGCAATCGAGCCAGGACTCTGGTTGGACTCCTGCCAGGACATTGCCATTTAAGAAAGCACATGCACAGGATAGGAGTACAGATAGAAGACACTGCCAGGAAGAGGAGGAGACCGCAGAGCACATTTTATGTTCCTGTGAAGGCCTTTGTTGGTGCAGGTTCTTGTAACTAGGACAAAAAAACACACAAACAAGATCCTAAGCTAAGGAGCCACTGGCAAAGCTGTGGAAACTGATTAATAACCTGAAGTTGGCCAGTGAGTTATAAATAACAGGGGAGCACAATAGATCTATTTAGGTCGAGGTGCAGGAGGCCTTGTGACCGCCCCTTTTATCCCTATCCATATGTCTATACAGACCTATCTTTTTCTTTCGATATTTTACAATACCTACACTTTTGCTTCGATGCTTTAGTATTTATCCTTTTGTCGTTTTTACCTTACACCATTTTTTACACTTTTGTCGTAGTTATGCTTTTCTTCCGATGTTGCAGTATCTACATATTTGCTTCTATAATTTACAGCATTTATATTTTTCTTTCGATACTATTCATATCTACACTTTTGTTACGATACTTTCCTGCATCTACACCTATACAGCATTTATTCTTTTGTTTCGATACTTTCCAGCACTTATACTTTTGTCGTATTTATACTTTTTTCGATGGTTTACAGCATTCCTTCTTTTGTTTCGGTGCTATACGAATGTATACTTTAAAGCATCTTCACTATTCCTTCGATTCCTTACACCATTTTTTTACACATTTTGTCGTAGTTATTCTTTTCTTCCGATGCTTGCAGTACCTATTGCTTCTATAATTTACAGCATTTATATTTTTCTTTCGATACTATTCATATCTACACTTTTGTTACGATACTTTCCTGCATCTACACCTATACAGGATTTATTCTTTTGTTTTGATACTGTACACAACTATATTTTTGCTTCTATAAGTATACTTTTTTCTACATTTTTCTATACCGATGCAATTCTCCAGATAGCAGTAATTGTATGACGATGATTTAAATTGCATGCTGAATGTTAAAGCTCTCTTCCCGGATCATACATAGTGCTAAATATGGAAGTTCGTAGATTCTACGACGCCCACTCCGCGAATCAGTTTGTGTCTTTGTTTCATTTACGGTAAAATTCATTGGAATGGTAATCCATTGTAATTAGAGGTTTGTTGATCATGTTATGGTCTAGGGGGTATATTATGTTTTCTCTTTAATATCCAGGAGGTGGTTGAAAGTTCTTTGTTTGTACCCTGGATGCTCAAATAAATCCCACAGCTGTAGCGGATCAGATCTGATTTATACGAATTATCATTTCTGGTATTCCTTTGTCATTATGTCATTTTATTAGATTTATTATCCGTTTGTGTTAGTTAATGTGTTACGTAGAGATTTTGAACAAGACTTTTGTTTACATACCTAATTATTTATTTAGTTATGGATTGTTATTAAACCCTGGTGCTTTGTGAGTTTTGAACACGGTTCAACTACATCTGTATATGTACAGGCACATATACATTTTTTCATGTTTTATAGCAGTAAGCTGTATTGTTTATATGTGAGTTATGAACGTAAATAAAAATAAATAAACTTCTCGTTTTGAATTAGTTACACAAAAATAGTTAACTATTAAAATAACAGAAAAATGACAGAGGAATTGCGCTTATTTTCAAATTATTCATAAAAAATATGTTTTTATTGGTAATGATATTGAATAAATCGGCATGGTACGCAGCCAGTTGATCCTATCGACTCGGAAATAGGTCCATTCGGTTCAGTACGAATAAATATATCGGAATTGGCACCAAAAATGAGGGGCTCTATTGCTGAAGAAGAACAAGAGGTGTTTTACATTTTTCTGTTGTTTTTTTACCCATTTGATAGAAGTCGTCATAAATGCGTCTCAAAACGGATGAACATGGGTGAAATTGTTAAATTAATATCAGCTATCACCAGCCGCGTATTTCCTCACGTCACGTATTCCTTGGAAATATTATTGAACAAACAAAAAGCACTTATGAATGCAAAGCGTATGACTGCGTGTCGCCGGCTCATGTTTTTATTGCTATTTTTGTATTGATTGAACGTGAAATGTAAGTGGAGTGCGTGCCCAGAATCTCCTATGCAAACGCTCCCGTTCTCCTCACTCCGAGGCCGGCTGTCGATTCTTAAATTATTCTTTTCCCTTTTCGCGAATAAAGGAGAACTGCAAATACTAACCGCCGAACGGCGATATCCCGCTAAACTCCTCCTGGAGTCGCCTCGTCGAGGGTTTCTGCTTGCCTAATGACCTTTCCTATGAATATTTCATTTCTGACTCCCACCGATGGACCAACGGGCTAGGATTAATTTGGAATATTATTTAAATTCGAACCTCAACTAAGATCGTTAAAAATACCAAGATAACACTGTTCACCTGAAACCTTGTCAATTACAAACGTTTATTACACTCAGAACGTAATAAACTTAAGTTCTTTTTTTGAAGCCCAAATGCGAAGGTTGAATGCATATACAGGGTGTATCAACTTCTATAGTACACCCATTTAATTCGGAAATTAGAAGATTAACTTTACGAAAAATGGTTTTATACAAACCCTAAGTTAATTTTGGCTAGGAATCGCGTGGTGACAACAGATTTAATAACTTTAACTTTCTCATCTAGCTGACATCCGTTGGGCATCATTCTAAAATTTTCCTTTCAGTAAAGGCATAAAATAAGCTTTAGAATCGAACTGTACAATAAAAATATGGGATTCTCATTAAAATAGCAAAATTCGTGTAATTTACTAGTTAGATGAGAAAGTTATGTTAAATTTGTTAATAAATAAATGAGACCTGTAAAACAGTCCCTATCTTAACCCATCTATTGTTAAATGTGTGTTTCTTAGTGATCTGTCGTTTCATAATTTGTTGAAGTCGTGAGGAGTTACAAAGAATGAGGTAGTTAAGAAAAACCCCTTTTTATTTTTTTGCCGACGTTTCGACTTTTATTCGGGTCATCTTCAGGGTCTGAGTAAATTAAAATACAATTTAAGATGGTAATGTAAATTTTGAACCAAATATTTCATACTCACATAAAGTGTGATGCTATTTTTGTGATTTCATATTGGTTCTGTGTGAGTGTTGTGAAACGTGAATTTCTATTCTGCTCTTTTTATATGATTGTGACAGGTGGGAGACGCGATAAATCGAGGAAATTTTCTTTGATCATAGGCGGTTTTATTTGTAAAGTGGAGAATGGGGATTTTCTGGGTTCGATTTGTGATTCAGTATTCAATATAGCAAAGGAAGTTAATTATTAAGGACGATAAAGAAGGAAAGAGAAATTTAAAAATAAGGTTTAATAGTTTATTTGCTTTATGATGTTGTCGTAGCTACGACTGAGTTTGCATGTATCTGTTCTGTTTATTGCTGTCTGTGTCTCTGTTAACATAAACCATTTCTTGAAAATTGCATTTGTATTAGTGTTCTTTTCGTGTTTAGTATTTGTATCTTGTCGAAATCGAATTTGTTTTTCAAAATGGTGTGTGGCCAATGCTGTGAGATTGGATTTTTTACAGTTAGTTATTTTTTTCTAGATATTGCAATGTAATTCCAATGTATGTTGCTGGACAGTTCATACAATTAATTTGATAAAGTAATTCGGACTTGTATGCTGTTGGTATTGGGTCTTTGACTTTGGAAAAAATTGTATGTAATGTTTTATGGTTTTTAAAAGCTTTGTTTAATGTGTGAGCTGTGTTTGAATGTACCCAGGCCCTGACGATGACCCGAATAATCGTCGAAACGTCGGCAAAAAAATGCAAAAGGTGTTTTTCTAAAGTACCTCATTCTTGACCGCTCCTCACGACTAAACAAATTATTAAACAGGTCACTCAGAAATACAGATTCATAACTTTCTCATCTAGCTGGAAAATGACACTAACTTTGATATTTTAAACGAAAATCTTGTATTTTTATTGGGCAATTCGATTCTAGAGCTTATTTTATGCCACTTATACTGAAAGGAAAGTTTTGATATGGTGGACCATCTCTGAGTTATGCCAGATGGAAGCCGCGTGAGGGGGTTTGCTTTTTATAACAAGGTGGCCTTCCCCAGAAAGGATTTGATATGGCTAATCTCATCAAAACATAATTCGTTTTTTTTTTTTAAATAGATTTTATAGTTATTTTACATTGCAAAAACTCTTTATCGCACTACACACACTAAACTAAACACTCCAACGAACTAAACTAAATTCTCACTAAAACAAAGTCACTTCCTGGAATTAGGGTTGCCCACAGAGCTAACAAAAGATGGGATAAGATAGAGACTTTTTACAGATCTCATTTATTTATTAACAAATTTATCATGACTTTCTCATCAAGCTGGGAAATGACACTAAGTTAATAGAAATGATAAATGATGGAGTGAGTGTGGTGTTCAATCCTTTTTGATAGTTCCTACTCACAGTAAGTTGTTTTGCAACGATCCGGATTTCGAGCCTTTTAGCTCATCATCAGGTTGAAGGACTTCTACAACCACGTCTCTCGACATGAATTGCCAAAGTGAACGTTTGTTATTTTAATGAGAATCCATATTTTTATTGTACAATTCGATTCTGGAGCTTATTTTGTGCCACTTTTACTGAATAGAAAATTTCAGAGTGATGCCCGACGGATGCCAGCTAGAAGAGAAAGTTAAAGTGTTAGATCTATATTCGGGGATCTTGAGATGCGGTCTGGTGTGATATAGGTTTTAGAAAAACATTTTCTTTTTCATGCCAACGTTTCGATCTTTATTGAGATCATCTTCAGGGCCTGGGATTTATAAACATTGTTTAAATTTTACAAATACATGTAGGATGTAAAACACATGAATTTATACAATGCTAGAAAATTTTAGATAAAAAAAAATGAATTTATACAATGCTAGAAAATTTTAGATTAAAAAAATGAATTTATACAATGCTAGAAAATTTTAGATTAAAAAAAATGAATTTATACAATGCTAGAAAATTTTAGATTAAAAAAATGAATTTATATAATGAAAAATTTTAGACTTAAAAAAAGGATGAATTTATATAATGCTATAATATAATAATAATTAAATTCACTAGTTTCGTGGTCCGCTTGACCAATTAATATCATACAATTAATTAAGATTTTTAGTTGACATAAAAAAGTGTGGTTGAGATGGGAAGTTGGTGTCCGAGTGGATCGAGGTCACGATAGCTCAAGTGGTAGAGCAGCGGCGTATCAAGCCGAAGATTGTGGGTTCGAATCCCGCTCGTGCCATTGACTTTTTTTATCTCAACTAAAAACCTTAATTAATTGTATAATAATAATCATCATTGACTCAGTGTTAAATCTGTTGCCACCACGCGATTCTTTGCCAAAATTAACTTGGAAGTTGTAAAAGACCATTTTTTGCTAATGCTAATCGTTTCCGAATTAAATGGGTAGACTATAGAAGTTGATACACCCTGTATATCTTATCTAGATGTAGAAATAGATCTAATTCTCTTTATGAGCGATTGTATCTCCCGTTTTGTACTCATAGTTAATCAAGGAACTTGATTAGTCCAGGCCTCAGTGGTCGAATTCTACGGTTACGTTGTACATCCTAAAATCTTCCTCCTTCGGGCAAACGTAGCACCGTAGTTTGTTATTAAGCGTGTTGGTATCTTCTTGGCTTCTTTACACAATCTGTTCGTGCCGTGTTGTGTTATACCAATCTTCTTCAGATGCCCCTTGTGTCCTATCAGGATTTGAAGTTTTTCCTGCTTCCATTGATGCATTCTGTTTTATTTTTTTTTTCTTTTCAAAATTTGCTAGAAGGCGCATGGATATGTCCAATGAGCGAATTCCACTGTTTCTTCATTTTCATTTTGTCTTTTCGTCTAAGACACTCATTGATAGTGTGAAGGGCCTATCAGCTGTTAGGCAGCCCTTTTCCTTGCAAGACCGTCCGCTCTCACATTGCCCTCTACTCGCATGTCCTAGGACAGCAGAGGTTGAATTTATTTTGTATACCTAATCGATTTAGTTTAGTTTTGCAATTCAGCACCATCTTTAAGCTAGTTTAAAGTTACATTTCTTTGGAAATTTTGTTTGAACTCAAACATCCCCTATTCATGTCGCCTCTCGGGGCCGGATGTTCCTACATTGGGCTGTTTACTATCTCTCAATTTAAGTTTTATCCCTATTTGGAGGTTTCTCTTTAATAATGTTGATAATAGTTTTCAGTGCTGCCCTCATTATCATATGATGGAGGAGGATTAATCCCAGTTATTCAGAAATCGTGAGATGCGGTCTGGTGTGATGTAGGTATCAGAAAAACATTTTCTTTATCGTGCCAACATTTCGATCTTTATTGTGATCATCTTCAGGGCTCAAAGTGTTTGTCTTCTGTGTAATTGTGCACTCTACATTGAGAGTGCCCGTGCAACACGACACGCAAGAATGGCACATTTACACAGAGGACAAACACTTTGCCCTGAAGATGATCTCAATAAAGATCGAAACGTTGGCACGATAAAGAAAATGTTTTTCTGATACCTACATCACACCAGACCGCATCTCACGATTTCTGAAAAATTATCGATTAACGGTCACTAACCACCACACATTAATCCCAGTTTTTACATCATACCAGGTGAGGTACAAGTTCTCGTCGTTCCAGTTATGCCATTACTTCTGACTGTATTTTCTAGTTCTGCCCATCTATTATTACATATTTTTAACTTTTCTTAACAAAAATTGGATAGATAATTTTTTTAAGTTGAACTAAAGTAGTGTTTTTACCAAATTTCCCGTCAGTAAAAAATAAGTTTGGATGAACTTTATCTTACTTTGCGTTTATGTTTAGTGAAGGATATCCCGTCATAAACTTATGCAAAAAGTGCCTTGTCGATTTACGGCTAGGTATAAACTGCGGGTAACGTTTAGATATCAATTCTGTTAGTTCGTTTGAGTGATTCTTACGATACGTGGCCTGATGGATAAATTGAACGCGAAAACATATTTAAATGTTTAATTAATAATTTAAAATGTATGAAACATGAAATAAATTTAGACATAAAACAAATATCAAGCTTTTCTTATAAATCAATGAGACATGTAAAACAGTCCATATTTTAACCCACCTTTGTTAACACTGTGGGCAACACAGATTCCAGGAAGTGACTTCGTTTTAGCAAGTATTTAGTTTAGTTCGTTGGAGTGTTCATGGTGCGATAAAGTGTTTTTGCAATGTAAAATAACTATAAAATCTATTAAAAAAACTAATTATGTTTTGATGAGATAGCCATATTTAACCTGAAGAGGATCGAAAAAAACGATATATTAAACTCTTTACAATTAATTAATCTTTAAGTAAGGTATTGGTTAAGAGAAAAAAGTCAGTGTCACGAGCGGGATTCGAACCCACGGATCTTCGGCTAAATTCACCGCTGCTCTACCACTTGAGCTATCGTGGCTTCGACCACTCGGACACCAACTTCCCACCTCAACCCACAATTCGATTTTCGGCGACAAATGAAATGGCCACGGAGAGCTTTAGTGAAGATGTACTTCATTTTAAATATTAAATTCATTAGATTTCGAGGTCCGATTGACTAAATAACTTATTTCAATTAATTAATCTTTATGTAAGGTATTGGTTGAGATAAAAAAGTGAGTTTCACAGCGGGATTCGAACCCACGGATCTTCGGCTAAATACGCCGCTGCTCTACTACTTGAGCTTCGATCCACTCGGACACCAACTTCCCTCAACCCACCTTTCGAATTTTCCCTCCTTTTTGCCATTTTTCCTTTTTTATCTTACCTTACTTAAAGTTTAATTAATTGTAAAGAATTTATTTGGTCAATCGGACCATGAAACCTAATCGATTTGATATATTAAACATTTTTTAAATAAAATTCAATCTCTTAGGGATGTTTTAACAATTTTCCTTGGTTTAGAGATAATCTCTCCCGTGTGAGAAAAATTAGCGACCCAAAAATTCTCGGTGAACGTTGTAAGCATGTTTCAATTAATTAAGGTTTTTCGTTGAGATAAAAAAGTCAGTGTCACGAGCGGGATTCGAACCCACGACCTTCGTGGTGTTGAGGTGGGAAGTTAGTGCCAGAGTGGATCGAAGTCACGATAGCTCAAGTGGTATAGCCGCGACGTATCTAGCCGAAGGTCGTGGGTTCGAATTCCGCTCGTGACACTGACTTTTTTATCTCAACTAAAAACCTTAATTAATTGAAAGATATTAATTGGTCAAGCGGACCACGAAATCTAGTGAAGTTGTAAGCATGGCTGAAAATTGACAATGCGCTGGGTAGATATCAATGGGCTTCTCCGTGTCTTTTAATGTCTCAATTCTGCGCCTAGTGGCCACCTGTGGGTCCGTCGATTCTCGAGCTTCTTGCTCCCGCCCAATGGGTAAAAAAAAAATTTAAAAAAAACCGACAGAAACCAGCAACGTCAGTTGTTTGTAGTTGCGAAGAAAAAAAAGGAGCCCACACATTACAGCAACGGCGCTGAATTTAGGAAAGGGGCTGCTCTGGAACAATTAGAGGATTGATTAATAAGGGAAAGCAAAACTTTATAGCTGAGTCTGTGCTGACTAATGAGGTGATGGAACCTCCAATATAAATGGAGATTAGAATATACCAGCTTCACAGTTACAACCCCCGACGCTTTAATAAAAGTTTTTAAGAAAACTTTGCTCTCAGGGCTCAGAAAGGGGGAGCAATTATAAAAATCAACCGTGATTAATCAAAGATGAACTTTTATAGTTAAATTGTTGACGTTATCTTAACCCTCGTTGCTGAAAATAAAATAATTATGCACGTGTTAAATGAATTGTTTCATCCAAATTATAATTTCACCATAAAATTAAAACCAACAATGTATACTTGCAAACGCACCACCCTTACATTTTCATGTATTTAGATTTATTTATGTTTTGCATACCAAAAATAGGTTTGGTTGTAAACGTAAGACATTTAAAAAGAAAATGTTTATTACCTAATTCTTAAAAAAAAAAATTATTGAGTAAACAACAAAAAATAATGTTTAAAGCAAACTTTTTTTCCCCCTTTAATGCCGAATATTTCTGAAGTAGAAAGATTTCTGATAAAATCCT
Organism: Cimex lectularius; assembly: GCF_000648675.2. Classification (NCBI taxonomy): domain Eukaryota; kingdom Metazoa; phylum Arthropoda; class Insecta; order Hemiptera; family Cimicidae; genus Cimex; species Cimex lectularius. Next base: position 633,370 of record NW_019392868.1, on the reverse strand, counting down.
GAGGAATTATTTCCCATTCATCGAGAATAGCCGTTTCCAAATCTTCTAGGGTGTTAGGGCCTGGGTTTTCATAGTGCGATAAAGAGTTTTTGCAATGTAAAATAAATATAAAATCTTTTTAAAAAAACCAATTGTTTTGATGAGATTAGCCATATCAAATCCTTTCTGGGGAAGGCCACCTTGTTACAAAAAGCAAGCCCCCTCACGCGGCTTCCATCTGGCATAGCTCAGAGATGGTCCACCATATCAAAACTTTCCTTTCAGCATAAGTGGCATAAAATAAGCTCTAGAATCGAATTGCCCAACAAAAATACGAGATTTTCGTTTAAAATAACAAAGTTAGTGTCATTTCCCAGCTAGATGAGAAAGTTATGTTAAATGTGTGTTTCTTAGTGACTTGTTGTTTCATAATATGTTGAAGTCGGGAGGAGCCGTCAAGAATGAGGTAGTTTAGAAAAACACCTTTTTCTTTTTTGCCGACGTTTCGACCTTTATACAGGTCATCTTCAGGGTCTGGGTAAATTAAATTTTCCATAGCACAAATAGGTTGGCGTACAGCCCGACATACATGAGTACTATGGCTAGATACCTAGGAGTAAGGAAAAAAAGTTTGGTTGTAAACATAAGACATTTAAAAAGAAAATGTTTGCTTAAGTCTATTAAACTAATTTTTTAAAAATTATTGAGTAAACAACAAAAATAAAAGTTAAAAAAAAAAACACTTTTTTGTCCCCTTTAATGCCTAATATTTCGACAGATTTCTGATAAAATCCTGAGGAATTCTTCCTCATTCATCAAGAACATACGTTTCCAAATCTTCTAGTGTGTTAGGACCTGGGTTTCACCGAAGTGCTCGTCGCTTAAGTTAGTCCCAAATTTATTCGATTGGATTCAAATCTGAACTTCGAGCTGGCCACACTAAGCACTAATTCCAACCAATTCAGGTAGTCAATAATACGTCATCCACAATACGTTCTCTACGGGGAGTGGTATTATCCTGCATTCACAAGTCTCTCTTACCGATACGGAGGAGGGCAAATGGCACAACATATCCTTCGATCAAGTCTTGAATTTAAGTATCTTCCTCGCACAACAAACAATTCGGTGCGGGCACCCAAGGAAATGCCACCCCAGATCATAAATGACCCACCATGGAAGGCCACCTGAGGAACTATACAGCATGGGGCTACCTTTCTCCTGAGCGTCTCCATGCGGAGCCCATCTGAAGATTTGAGGCCACCTTTCACCCTATCGCTCCTCGTTTACGTTAGTATGCATGTTTGGTGCAAAGGGTGATGGAGGAAATATCAACTACGATACCATAATTAAATGAAAGGTATATAAATAGGAAACAATTTATTAAAGAATGAGTGATTCTAGGTTTAAAAACTGAATGCGTCGGAAGCTGTAATGACCTAGCTGTTAACAACCCTTCGCTTAATTCTGGACATATGCGTATTATGTGAACATATGTTCCGAATTGAGTTTACATAATCAAACCGATTATAAAACCCGATGATCTGTGAATAAAACTATTCCTTCAATTATTAGCACGTGTGGCATTAATTGAAGCAGAATAAACCAAATCAAAAGCCCTTTCCTTTCGATCGATTCTTTGAGCGTTAAAGGAGAATTTCTAAGCAAAAATTATAACAATAACTTTTTAAACATACAATCGGAACTGTTTTTAATATTTTGGCGCCAGATGTTGGATGGATTGCTTTGTGTTTTGTTTTTGTTAACCAGCTCGAATCATTATATTGTAACACTTGTTATACAAATTAGATGCCTCCATTTCAAACAGCCTTTTGATCATTTAAATAATTCTAGAGTTGGATATTTAAAGGATAGTTAATTTATTATATTTTATTTATTACAATCGGCTTACAGAAAAAATCTATATAAACATTCAAAGATATTACATATATTATAAATTTATAACTAAATAATTTTAAAAAATCTTACAAAGAAGTACTTGGACTACAATGTAACTGTAACATAAATAATTTGTTTTGAACTTCTTCACAAAGAAAGATACACTGCATACAAAATTCATTAAAATCTACTTTCTTTTACTGCCATACACCAGGTAACTAGAAAAGTAAGTGCGTTGTTATCGTTTTAGTATTGTTAATAAATTACAATTAATTAAGGTTTTTAGTTGAGATAAAAAAGTCAATGGCACGAGCGGGCGATGGGAGGTTGGTGTCCGAGTGGATCGAGGTCACGATAGCTCAAGTGGTAGAGCAGCGGCGTATCAAGCCGAAGATCGTGGGTTCGAATCCCGCTCGTGCCATTGNTAAGGTTTTTTGTTGAGATTTGTCGCTGAGAATCAAATTGATTACACGACATTTGAAAAATGGCAAAAAGGAGGGAAAATTCTAAATGTGTGGTTGAGATGGGAAGTTGATGTCCGAGTGGATCGAAGTCAGGCTAGCTCAAGTGGTAGAGCAGCGGCGTATCAAGCCGAAGATCGTGGGTTCGAATCCCGCTCGTGCCATTGACTTTTTTATCTCAACTAAAAACCTGAATTAATTGTAATATATTAATTGTCAAGCGGACCACGAAATTAGTGAATTGTTAATAAATATTTCTATTTACCTAGTAGGATTAGATGTTTACATCGCGTAATACCAAAAGGATAATACGTCAGTGCTAAAAGAAAAACTGTCTTGAACAGTTTATTATAATTATAAACTAATCGTTAAGTAAGGTATTGGTCGAGATAAAAAAAGTCAGTGCCACGAGCGGGATTCGAACCCACGACGTTTGGCTAAATCCGCCGCTGTTCTACCACTTGAGCTATCGTGACTTCGATCCGCTCGGACACCAACTTCCCATCTCAACCTCACTTTTTTGAATTTTTCCCTCCTTTTTGCCATTTTTCAAGCGGATCGAAGCCACGATAGCTCAAGTGGTAGAGCAGCGGCGTATTTAGCCTAAGGTCGTTGGTTCGAATTCCGCTCGTGCCACTGACTTTTTTTCTCGACCAATACCTTACTTAACGATTAATTAATTGAAAATATTGGTCAATCGGACCACGAAACCTAATCGATTTAATAAATTATAAAATAATTTCTTTCTCGTGGCTTTATAAACCATAATTAATGCTTACTTATTTTATGAATTTATGCTCGGTACAAGGGCGGCCGAGACAGCTCAAAAATTTGCTTCTGGGAATGACGGGTTTGACGATGAGCCAAGGCCTGGTAGGTCTTCTGTCTTGAATGAAACGAATTAGACGAAGTTGTTGAACTCGATTCGAGTCAACATCTCACAGGCTCTTCAGAGGGTTCAACGTAAGCGTTGAAATCATTCGCCCTAGTTTACATCGACTTACGAAGAGGTAGGAAGAGTTCCTCATAAATTGACCGACAGTAACAAGCTTCTCTATTTGCCTTTCATTCCTTTCACGGCGAAAAGTAGAGACGGTTTTGACCAGATTGTCACACACGAAGAAAAATGGATTATGTACAGTGACACCGGGAGGTCATACCATTTGGCGTCACCGAATGACGCTGTCCCATTGACGCGAAAACCGAATATTCACCAAAAAAGGGTGATACTTTGTGTTTAATGGAGTATTTATTTAAACTTTTTAAATCACTTTTAAACAGTGGATTCACTTACTGCTTTCTCACCAAACGAAGAACACATTTTACGAAATTTCTTACAATAAGCACTCATGAATTATGGTTTGTGAAGCCATGAAAAAGAGTTTAATTTACAGTGAGTGCTAACTTTTCTTGTTACCTGGTATAATATATAAAAATAGAATATATTACAAAGTTATAAAAATAAGTAATCAAATACAAACAAAATGAAAAATGTATAATATTTGCCTTGTATTCAAAAAAACATTTATTATTACTTTTATAACGTTGAAAAATCGAGAACATCACTTGCCAAAAACATTCAATATTATTCCAAGAAAACGCCATTGTATTTAGATAAAAATTTATTTCTCAAATAACTATCTACCGGGCTGAACAATAAAAGAATTGACAATATTTTTGTTTTAACTCTTGAAAATTAAAGTTGAGATAAAATTCTAAGCATATTTATATGATTTTTCATTACTGAGGAAAGATTTCTCCCCAATTATACTTAAATGTGTATAAAATGAATTATATTGCAAGATAGTGTATTTTTGTCCGCCATGAAGAGAAAGGTCGCCTATTGTGCCCTAGCTAGTTGGAGGGAGCGGTTCCTTGGTTCTATATAGAGAGCGTGTAGTAATGCCACCCGATATGAGAATTGTGCTTAGGCACTGCAAGGAGTATCTTGGTCTCCTCTTCCGATTCTCGAAGGAAACAGAGTTGTTTTATTGTATATAATACTGAGAGTGTTGTATACCTAGGGTGTGTTAATAGTGAATGTATTTATTGGCGTGAATGTATAGTGTGACAGGCCCGATATATTGAGTACCCCATCGAACGTCAATTCGGTCAGATATATTGTACGTGTAAAGGAGGAATACCGAGTGCTCCACCACTCTAACTAAAAAAATATGTAAATAGGAAAGAATATTTTTAAAAGTGAATGAGAGATGAACGTGTTTGTTCCCTGGAGCCCAACCTAGGTGGCTGGACGGATAAGACTAAGGTCTGACTTCCAACACCCGAGGTGGGTGATTCTCGATACCTTCCGGCAATTTTTTGTAAATTAAAGCTGGCATTGAAAAGTGATAGGCTCAACTCTGTACGCGCGTGTATGTACATGCAGATTTGAGCTTATATAAATCAGCAATCAGTTCCAGTGTTTTATTAAGTCTTTGGGTTTTAGATGGTTATGGAACACAGTGAAAATATTATACTTATTATTCTTTAGCTGTTATATTTTTTCTGCCATAATATTTTTTTTTCAACAGTTCAGTAGTATACTTTGGGATAGAATATATTAATTGAAATTGGTGGGTGGATTTTTTGGTTTAGGGTGAAGACTATGTATTTTCATTTTGTTCCTTTTCTTTGATTCTCAACCAGGAGCCAAGCTCGCGGGATAGATGATTTTATAGATCAAATTGACTGGAATGTTATGAAGAGACTGGATTGCTGATCTTAGGTGAAGGTTTCTTGGTGTATGCGCAGTCAGCCTATAAACTGTTCATATTAGAAGAGAAAGTACACCCCCATGTGGAACTCCTGCTCGGACAGGATGAAGAGGATCTCTGAGAGCATGGAAAGAGATATGATTTAAGGATGAGGTAATAGGTAGCATGTACGATGCTTACACAGGTGTTCAAGGCTTCAAATCCAGAAATAAACTATTTCCCAATAGTGATGAGATATTTTTAGATTTAGCCCAGTTAAGGTTTTGCTGAAACAAAATCAATTTAACGTATTTAATACGACTACAACAGAATAACAAAAAAATTGTTATATATTTCCGATAACCTCCTTATTTTTATTTATTTTTTCTTTGTTCTTTCTACTTATTCGTGTGTGTAAAGCAAAAGCACGTATTGGAAAGAAATAAGAAATATAAACTTCGAATAATAGGTCAATATTTGAAGGAAAAAATGGAATCCGGTTAAGAGGGTGAAATTAAGGGGTGTAAACAGACAGTTGGTGGGCGAGGCGATTTGAATGGGCCCTCGACGAAAAGAGTGTCCACCACGGTCCCTACAACCACTTGTTACTCCTACTTGTTACCTCCTTCGCAGATTTACCCCGTCCTGAAAAATAAAGAGGTCGAGTATGCCTGCTCCTCGTCCCTTTAAAAGGGGGTGGGGAAAAAAAACAACCGGAGAAAAAGGGAATCTTCTCGTATCCGATGGTAGAGGACTTTACCGTCGTTAAAACGCTACTCAGTACTCCGGGATGGACGGGTGTTTTTAGATTTGCCAAGAATATCATCTACCAGGCTTAATTTACGATTATTGTCGAGAAGGATCAGTTTTCCGAGTGACACTGATGCCTAATGGAGAAGCGATTCTAGACCGGTTCGGCGGGACGAGGATTTTATTCACTTATGTTCAACTCGTTGAAAAGAATTTAAATTGTTGAGCAGTAAATCTATTTGTGCCATCCATTCAAAATACTTTATTGCATTACGAGGAAACATTCAAGGTTGTAATAATTCGAACTGAACTTATGCCAGGATAAAAAAAATCGACGAGGTATGCTAAATTACAAAAGTACGTGAACGGTCAAGAAACCGGTCGAGAGCTTTCGCATTGTTATGTTATAGAGACCGGATTTTTGTGCGATATAAAATTCAAAATGTGCAGAAAGATGCGTTTAAAAATTTCTATAAACTCTTGTTTTACAATACTTTGTGATAAATTGTATTTATTTTTTTTTGTTAGCTCAACATTGTACGGTTTCATTTTTCATGAAGTACACTTCACTAAAGCTCTCCGTCGCCATTTCAATTGTCGTCGAGAATCCAAACCGATTACACGACATTTGAAAAATGGCAAAAGAAGGGAAAACTCATAAGGTGGGGTTGAGATGGGGAGTTGATGTCCGAGTGGATCGAGGTCACGATGGCTCAGGTGGTGGAGCAGCGGCGTATCTAGCCGAAGGTCGTGGGTTCGAATCCCTCTCGTGCCATTAACTTTTTTTCATCTCAACTAAAAACCTTAATTAATTGTTATGTATTAATTGGTCAAGCGGACCACGAAAATAGTGAATTAATTGTACGGTTATATGTAGTGCTTGTAATTTAAATAAAGTTAAATATATAAAAGTAAATCAACTTTATTTGGAAAATACAGTAGATATATCTAATATAAGTAATTTATAAATTGTGAATTCACTTTTGATCTAAAAAAACTATTCTGAAATAATAAATTTATTATTTTTAGAAAAAAAATTAAAAATTTAAACAGGCATATAGAAACTTTGTACATTCGCTAGAATTCATCTAGATTAAAAGTCAATTTCCACTAAATCTTGAAAAAAACGCGGCTTAAACGAAGATGCAGGCTGTCTAATTTGGCGTCCAGTAACTTGAGGTGGTTTTGAATGAAGTTTATTGAATTTCTTATTGATAAATTTTTAGGCACGCATTCTCTGTATAGTTCGCTGTTGGAAATAAGCCTCAGGCCCGGTATTTTTAGTATTTTAGAATATCTTTTTATCGATATATTTGATGCACTACACCATGCTTGACTACCATAAGTGAAAATTGGTCTGTATATGGTTTTGTTTTGGAGTACCGTCCTTTTTTTGACTACCATAAATAAAACGAGGTCTGTATACGGTTTTGTTTAGGAGTACCGTCCTTTTTTTGACTACCATAAATAAAACGAGGTCTGNTTTTTTTTTTTTTTTTTTTTTTTTTTTTTTAGTACCGTCTTTTTTTTCTTTTTTTTACTGCCATAAGTGAGAAATGGTCTGTATATGGTTTTGTTGGTTTTGTTTAGGAGTACCGTCCTTTTTTTGTTTTGGAATTGTAATTTTTTACAGGGTACTTCAAAGGTAATATCAACTTCCGGTGTTTTTCCAGTGAAAAAACCCTATTCGGAAGTACTTATAGTTCGAATACTTAGACACTAAGTTTCGAGCACATGACCCTTACAGTGTCGACATGTCAGTGCCACTGGTGCGCCCCACATTTGGATTTTACTTTAGTCGTTTCCTATCACATTAATTTACCTATCCTCGCCGATATTTTTTTCCGGTACTTGGTCTGTTTGTATATTAGATCAGGTCAGAGTTATAAGCAGAAAGAAGTGTTCGAATCCAACCGAACCCTGAATTTGGCGAGAAGCTGAAATGCGTCTGACTGGCCAAAATAACAAAGATAGGAAGAGCAAAATGATCGGCCCAAACTACAGGTTCACTGCGGTAGACCCTATGAGAAAATTTCGCAATTCGGGTTTTAGTTTTGTCTTCTGTCAGATGCGTTTTGACATATACTTAGGGTTTAGAGATTATTAAAAAAGAAATGGTTGATAATTTCTTCGCACTTCCCAACCCTGTGGAAATTTCCTTTAATTATGATCCTGGAACTCAACAACCCATTATACAACGTCTCGTCCTTTCGTCCTATAAGTATCCTTCCCTTGATGGGAAAGATCCTTAAAAAACTCCTCATACAATGTCCTTATCCAATACTTAATTTCCGTCAATCATTCCCTGATAATTATTTTTCCTACATCAGCACTGTGCAGTTCAACAAAGCCACCGTGTTGTTGACGTTATCGCATCCTCCTTTGCAAAAATTCTGGACGTTGCGCAAGCATTCAATCAGGTCTGGCATGCTGGGAGGCTGTGTAAACTCAAAAGCATCCTCTCTACCACCTACTAATATATCCTAAGGTCCTACCATGCCGCCCTTTACTTCTAAGCAACTACGGTTCTTCCCATTCACTCATCCATCCATCTCTGCAGGAGTCGGTAGTGCTCTTGGTTCAATCATTTACATAATCTCCGAAAATACTTCCTTGTTCACATTTGCAAATGACACTGCAAACCTGTCCACCCACAATAATCCTGTCCCTACAATCTCACCTTACCATCCTTGAGCCTTGAATAAAAAATTGGAGGGTAAAAATAAATCAAGTACATTAATTTCATACTACGGCGATCTTGTATACCTCAACCGTGTTCCTCTACCCACGACAAACTTTGTTCTCTACTTAACGAAAAAAAGCCACACGTGTAATCCGCATACTTGGCTTAAACGACAAGTACTCGATAGACAATACAAACTTCTTTCTCCTTTTTTAGACAGACGACCCAAACTATCCCTTAAAAGTCTAATCTACGACACATTACTCAAATCGACGTGGACTTACTGTATGGAAATATATCAGCCAAACTATCCAACTTCTATAAACCAATCCGTCCAGTCCAAAATCCTCTGTTGTATTACAAATGCTCCTTTCTGTGTCCAATCGTACCCTCCACCATGATCTCAACATCCCTCATGTTTCCCACGCCATCAAATCAAGATACAACAAATTCCACTCCTCACTCACTGGGCATCCCAACACCCTAATGGACCAAGACCTCTTTCAGTTTAACACTTATAACATGCACAAATCTAATTATTAAAAATGTATTTTGAACGATGAAGTTCAAAAAAAGAACGAGGAGTTCCAGCAGGTTTTAAAAACCATCGAGTGCAAAGATACTTTACTGCTATGAACTTTTTGATTAGTTTACGTGTTTCATTTAGTTTTTTTACCTGTTTATTTGAAGCATTTATTTTCAATTACTTTAACTCCACTTCTTTAGCCAATGCTCAAGGACGGTGAAGTAAGACTTTATGGAACGAACGGCAAGGATAGGATCATTGTGGGAGAACAGGATTACAGTACCATTTGCAAATGTGAACAGAAAAGCATTTCGGATTATTAGGAATGTCTGTAGTATACATTAAATAAAGGATTGGACTAAGAACACTGCCCTTGGTGAATTCCTATCATGGGTGAATGGGAAGAACCGAGCGTAGGTAAGGTTGGACTTTAGGATAAGGTAGTATGGTTACAAGGGGGATGCATTTGAGTTTTAAAGTGAAATTGCTATGATGTGTAATGTGATTCACCTGTCATGAAATCAACTGACCATACACTGTGTCATCTTGAAGGACGTCTATAGGAGCCGATTGTGATGTCATGATGTACTGATTGATAAAACAGATCCTTGAAGAGTTCTCCATTTAAGGCTTTTAGTGTAGATAATTAGGTTTTCAATCTTTCTTTATATATTCTGTTCGTTATGTCGCTATCTTAATAATTTGTGAAGATCGCCAAATAAGTGAGGAGATCGGGTCGAACGTTATTTTCAAAAGTTCTTCTTGACGCTGCTTTCAGCTAATACATAATTAGTTACCTTTTGTTATTGATAATGCTGTTTATGGTCTAAATGATGTTTATGTTGTTCTTGCAATCGAAGTACTTCCTTGCCGGTCACTAACTCTCAAAGAATTTCGGTAGATCGTAACTTCAAATGTATTTCTTCCATTCATACTTCGTTCTTTTCACATCGATTTATTTTTTTACCATCCACTATTTTTTTTAAATATACACAAAAACATAAACAGGTGTGAACTTTATATTTAAATTTTTTAGTTCAATGTATACAGCATTTTTGAAATTTGTTTAAGCTCTACTTTAAGAATCTATCATAAAAATAAAAATTATCGGTTTTTTACTGTATAAATATTAGATGGGAAGATAAGATTTTAACTTCATATACACCATCATCATCATAAGGGCAGCTGAATAACAAACTACTGATGTAAAAATACAAACAATCTGTAGTCAATTGATTTAGTTTAGTGTTATTTTAGCAGTAGTTGGAAGAGGTATGACAAATGGTCCAAAGATACGTGTAATTACATTAGATATTTCCTGAGAAAGAGACTCTTGCTTTCGTCGAGTTTTGTTCACAAATAAGGTAGTACTTGATGCTATTAACTATGCTAAGCATTTCTTAAAATCCATTCAACTTTGATGATTATCAAAGCGATAATGGCTAAGTTAGCTTAAATTCAAAAGAGAAGATCAGAATATGTAAAAGTAATCATTCTAAGTACTAATTTTAAAGAAAACTAACTAAACTAAACCACCAAAAAACTAACTCTAAAAGTAATAATCCACCTGTCATTGCACGCGTCTGTCGAATCCAGCAACGATCTTCTAAAACTTCCAAATACAGTTGCTAAACTGCAGTTTTTTATTTGGGCACGATGTGGCTGGAGACAACATGCTGTACAAAATTTAAAATGTGTAAACTTTTTTAAAAAATAAGTTTCTTATGAAAATGGCAAAGCTTTAAATGCTACGGAGAAAAAAAACATGAGTTACCAAGCTGCTATTCCCTCACTTTTGGCCATGTATAATTTTTCTTGAAGATCTTATAGTTATAGCTTAGAAAAGTAAGCTGAAATGGTAGAATGCAACAAAAAATGGAAAATAATCGTTGAAAAAGAGTTATGTTCAAACCAAGTGTAAGAATAGGGTTCTTTGAAAGACATACTTTTAAAAATACATGCATACGTCGGTGGCCGCAATGGTTTAGGCGTTGAAACCGCCCTCATCACTGTAAGGTGAAGGTCTCGGGTTCGAATCCAGCGGACTTTTTTTCCAAAAACACCGGCACATCGAGGATTCATATAACCTCGTAGTTGAAATACCCTCGTAAAAACAAATAATAATAATAATAAATGTTTATTGTATGTTTTAGAGCGGTACGGAACATCAAAGAATGGAGAATATTTTGAATGTGACTCAATCGAGGAGGGGGGACCATCCTTTCCCTTCGGAAGAAATGGGCACTTGCTTCAGAAATATCGGCAGAATCGATATCGAAGAAGACAGCCGGATACAAGAGCGAGCCGAAGGCTTTTTCAGATCGCAGAGGGTGCCGAGCGCGTTCAACGCACTGAAGGACAACTACAAGTACGTCAACGTAGCAGGTGCTTCCAGTCCGGAGGACTACTTCTTCGAGTGCCCCTGGGACAACACCATGCCCATGAGAAGAATGTCGGAAAGGGTGTCGGACATAAAATTATATCCGAGGTCCAGGCACGCCATCGGCTACGAATACAACGACTGCTACAACGACCGCCTGGCTATGAAGAAAGTCGTAAGGACTAAACCCATGTCCTTCTTTGTCGTCGGCCCTTCCATGGTCGCTCCTTGTCCATTAGCGAAGAGGCTTGCTGAAAAATACGGCGCTGTGTTGATAGAACGTAAGTACGATCCAACACCAATTATTTACTTACATGCATGCTACATTATAAGCGTACGAATCTACGGAACAAACATCACCGAATTATTTTATTATTTTGTTATTAGTTATATTAGTTTTTTGTACGCAAGCTGTTGAAACTTGATAGAGAATTCCATCCTGAACTTTTGCTACCTTAACCAATTCTTGGATACACCCCTTGTTTTATTTAATAGCCACATATGCTTGGCCGTTAGATAACAATAAAATTAAATAGATTGTGCGTTGTGTATAAATTTTGTTGTATTTCGTCAAGTATTTACAAAATTCGTTTTCTTGAAGCGAGGTCTCTGGTGAAGGAGTATTTCAAGAACATACACAGCACGAAGAACATAGAGTACGATATCCTTGAGGACAACACGGTAGTCTCGTCGGAAAATGCTCACGTTCCTGCCAGGGTGTTGGGCGAGCTGATCATCAGGAAGCTCAAGTCGTACGCCGTGTACAAGAGGGGCTACGTTCTGACTGGCATCCAGTACTGCAAGTACGCCACCCCGGACAACGTGTTCTCCGTGTTGAATAAGGTGTTCTCGGCCAGGTTCGCTCCCGACGTGGTCATTTATGTTGAGGTGAGGTCGTTCGTTCGTTTTTTTGTTTTTTTTCTTTTCTTAATTTGAATTTTAATCTTGTTTATCCAGGCTACCATCCCAGACCTGGAAAGCATATACGAAGACTACTCGGTGTACCCCATGTACCCGTACGAAATGGTCCAAAACTTCACCAACACCGGAAATGACGAATTTGAGGCCAGAAGGAAAGAGTACAAGAAGGACCCGAGGGATGAAATTTGGCACAAACTTGGCAAATCCTTGTCCTTCGAGGAGAGTTTGGTTCTTGAGGTTTTGCAGGTAAATCGTATAACTTTTTGTTTCGCGGTGTCGAACAATTTAGCTTTCTAAACATCCCGTACTTTTGTCGAAACCGAAATTTTAACGAGGTGATTTGTTTAGTTCAAAGATGTGGATGTATATAAACACAATAAACAGAATACCCACATCATACCAGAGTATCCCGAACCGGTCAGTTTCAATCTGAGTCGCATATACAATTCGTTCGAGGACATAAACGCCTATTACGAAGCGGTGTTACCTATTCATCGTTTTGTGAACCATATGGACCACCACTTCGTCTTCAGGGTGAAAGCAGTCACTCCGGGCGCAAACCAGTTACACGTAAATCCTTTCTTTCTTGCCAATCCTACCCGATCGTAATCCTTTTTTTCTTCTTCCTCGTCAGGTTGTAATGTCGCGTATGAATTGCCTTCCCGTCTACAAAGTTCCTCAAGTGCATTTCGGGTCGCAGCTGAGCCAAACGTTCCCGGAGGAAACCCACTACAAAGAGGCCCGGGAATTCATCGAACGCATGGGCAAAGACGAAGTAGTGGGCGTTTTTATCACTAAACACAAACAGGATCAGGCCCAACTCGAGGAATACGACAGCGACCAACAGGAGTTCGAAGAGAACTTGAACAAGTTTTTAGAAGGGTCGCGTCTCGGAAAGGTGCCTGACAACGATGAAGCTAACCGGAAGTCCAAAGAACCAGTCGAGAAGGAGATGCAAGAAACTAGCGCCGAAAATTTAAAAGCCGTAGGCGCCGCCGCGACCGCCGAAGGGGAGGTTAATCACACAGAAGCCATGACCTTCGCAGAAAAATACCGCGCTGTACAGGAAACGGCATCTACGGACGAAAGGATACGATACCTCAGATATCTGAACCTTCAGGACGCCATCAAGTGCTATGAAAAATACAAACAAAACGTGGACCCCCCATCCGACGATGAACTTTATACTAATGTGCCTAAATCGCTTAACTTAAGGTAATTTATTCTTTTGTTTTACATATGCAAACTAATGACAGAACAGATTATCTAAATATGATTTCACATATGATTATGTAAAAACCAGCAGGTGACAATATTTCAGTTCAGTTCAAAACTAATCCATTTTTTAACAACTGCAGAAACACTTTCAAATAGATATGTGTATTTTATGACCGAGAGTTCAATTGTTGCGAAGCTATGTCGAATGCTTCTTAGCAATAGAAATGATAGATGTTGGAATGAATGTGTTATTCAATCTTTTTAAAAAGATAGTTCCTACTCTCAGTTAGTTGTTTTCAATGATCCGGATTTCATGCTTATAGCTCATCATTAAACTCCTTTAACCTGATGATGAGCTATAAGCTTGAAATCCGGATCGCTGAAAACAACTGTCAGTAGGAAATAAAAAGATTGCTTCTTAGCAGTTCTTGCCTCTACAACAGAAAATATCTTTTTAATTTTATTGGGTTGACACACATAATGACAGGATGTACTTAAATTTAAAAAACTGAATAACAAAAATGTGTGCCGCAACGGTTTAGGCGTTGACACGGAGCTCGTCAATGTAAGGTCCCGGGTACGAATCGATTTGGCCCTGTTTTTGAACCCGACATACTTACAAACGGGCTTTTTTTTTTCAAAATTGATATGATTAACGTACCATCTTTTTCTAAACAATTTCTTCAACGTCATAAGTTTTCTATAACAAATTCGAAAAAAATAGTCACGATATAAGAATAAAATAGGTATATGGCTAATGCCGAAAGGTTAGGCAAAAAAAAAACCGGCAATAAATGTGGCCAAAAAAATCCTTGAATACAATACGATTATACCTTTCGAAAAATATGATTAAAAGTAATTATATAAAAATATAAGCAACTTCCAGCATCCAAAAACACATTGAGTTTATCAAAAACTGTTGCAAAGAGTCGTGGACAAGACCGAATGAGGAAAAATGTTGAAAACAAGTCTTGCCTCCACTGTACTCTACAACAAGGGGCTTCCAGCTTCCACCCAAGTAAGATACTTAGGACTAGACTACTAGACAGCGTACTGGTGTGGTATCCACTCACAAAGCATAATGCGACCTGTACATACGATATGTAACTGTGAGGTCATCTGAAACTTACTGCAACCTGTTAGGACATTCGGAATAGAACTGTGGGGTCCCCAAAAACCTGCTGCGGCCAGTCAGGACATACGGAATGGAACTGAGGCATACTAGGAAACATACTGCGACCAGTCAGGACATACAGAATGGAACTGAGGCGTACTCAGAAACCTACTGCGACCAGTCAGGACATACGGAATGGAACTGAGACATACTAGGAAACCTACTGCGACCAGTCAGGACATACGGAATGGAACTGAGACATACTAGGAAACCTACTGCGACCAGTCAGGACATACAGAATGGAACTGAGGCGTACTCAGAAACCTACTGCGACCAGTCAGGACATACGGAACGGAACTGAGGCATACTAGGAAACCTACTGCGACCAGTCAGGACATACGGAATGGAACTGAGGCATACTAGGAAACCTACTGCGACCAGTCAGGACATACAGAATGGAACTGAGGCGTACTCAAAATCCTACTGCGACCAGTCAGGACATACGGAATGGAACTGAGGCATACTAGGAAACCTACTGCGACCAGTCAGGACATACAGAATGGAACTGAGGCATACTAGGAAACCTACTGCGACCAGTCAGGACATTCGGAATGGAGTGTTCTCGGATAAATGTTCCAAACCCTTGGGTGTTGTCGAAATATACGTAGCTTCACTACCCACGACGACATCATCATTCTTTTGTCAACGAATTGGTACAACCGTGCTTCCGAAATATTCACACCAATCTTGGGAATGTCTTTAGTGCCCGGGCTTACTACAGATCTAAAAACAACTGGAAGACAACCAGAACTTGAAAAATTGTTTGATCCATCCCAACCCTATTGCGCAAGCCCCATTGTATACACTTTTCCATCCTGAAAACCCACCATGTTGCTTTAAACGACTGCCTCGAGGCCTCCACGCCCCTTAATCCCGTATATTAAGTGCCAATCTGTTTCCTCTGTGTCGATGATGTGAAAAAAGACTATCGCACAGATTTTTGTATATCCATTTTCATATGTATAAGTTGCTAACAAATTATTTTTTAAAATAAAAATGATAGTGTTGGTGAAAGATCAGTAGAAAAATAAAAAATATTCAGCCAATTTCTTATTTGTTTAATTCACAATGCTAAATTGTCTAATAAAATGTGGAACTGCATGCGTTGGGTGCTGAATTTACCTAGATGTTGGCAGCATCTGGAACCCAATCCGGGTGGCTGGACGGTTAGACCAAGTCTGTCCCAGATTGCCAAACCCGGAAGGGTGGTGATTCTTGAGGCTACTGGAAATTTATTGCAAATTACAAAAGCTGAAATGGCGGCCTGCGAGAATAACAGACACAACTCTGCATATGTATGTATTTATGTATAGGTGTGGATTTGAGCCTTTATATATCCTAATTCCTAAAAAAACGTAATTGCATATATTAGACAATTTAACTAGTTTTGAACCAAACAGCCCTTCTGGATAAAAATTTTGGTTTACTTGTTTGTGTGAGGCGGGAAAAGTCAAAAGTGATGCTTTTGAGCCATAAAATCATGCTTAACAAACAGGATAAAATTTTGTTGAATTATAAAATACACTTTGTACGGACTCAAATGAAAATTGTATCTCGTTGTAAAGGACAGTAAAAGGTTGACATATACAACCTTTTTGGATTCAGTCGTGAAACCAAAGAGTGATTTTAAATTTAGCTATTTCATTTTTACTGGTTTTAATTACTTATACACTTTTTCATTACTAATTACAGGACAACAATAAGTTCATGGGGCCGCCGATGTCCGGTCGCTTTTGCACACGGATTGTTACTGAGGGGGCGGTCGAAATACGTTGCGAGGTACCACGACAAGTATTATTTCCTGTCGACAAAAAAGGCCCTGAAGAAGTTCGTCATTGATCCTGACCGCTATCTGTTTCCCGCTTTCCCGATATCGACGTGCAACGTCTTGGTCACTGGGCATCCCATCTGTGGCAAAACGTTCGTCGCTGAAGCAATAGCGAGCTATTACAACGCAGTGGTACAATTATTTAAAAAAAACAACCGCTCCACTTTGGTCTTTAACGTGGATTTTTATGCAGGTCGTAGATTTCACAAGCCTACGACGAGAAGCGAGACTGTATAAGTACAAGGCGAAGCTGAAGCTCTTAGACGACATCACACGGTCGGAAAGTCTTAAGTACGTCAACGACGTCGGTGTGGACGTCTACGTGAACGATGAATTCGAAAGGCATGAGGATTTCATCGACTGGTTTGTTATGGCATTCCGGCTCATGTACTTCCGAGCTTACATCTGTCCGCCTGAAAACATCATGACACTGCCCAGGAAACACGGATGCGTACTGCCAAAAAAAATAAAAAGTAAATCCAGCGTCTTGCCAATATCTCCTATTAACAATTTTCTTTTTATAAAATATAAAAGTGATAATCCCTATGGCCGACTAATCCAAGAACAACTCCTTTTTTATTATTACTGTACTGTTTCTTACTTGACTCAGTGAAAGACAATTTATTACAATCCTCAATTTTTTTAATTAATTTAATTAATTATTTTTGTAAAATCGTTTCAATGTGTTTTTTTTTTCCAGGGGCAATGTCGGATATAGAAGAACTGAAGCCGACAAACGTATTCAGTAGGTTTTTCAAGCACATCGCCTTTCACAGCACTGAAGAAGAACAGAATACAAAGGAAATTTATATACAAATAATAAAAAACATAACTGATAAGGTCGTGTCGACAGAACCTGCTACCTTCCCATATCCTCCAGGGTAATTTTCACAATCCGAACTTTCGATTATTTTAAATTTAAATGTGACTAGGTTTAACAACTAATGACTGAGAAAATTGTTTAATTAATATGAAATGAGCTCTCCCTAGAACCAAAACTTATATTCATACATTTGAAGGAATCATTTTTGCTTTTAACATTGTTACTCAGGAAAATTTTATGTTTTTTTTTATTTTTTTTTATTTTTGGCGTTATGATCTATGCATATTAGCCATGGTGACAATTCTTATGTGTGTTCAAATTGGGGGGGTTATCGTGAAAAAAGGGCCAGAGGCGACGGTGGGAATCGAACCCACGACCACGGCTTGAGTCTCTCATGCTAACCACTCGACTACCGCGGTCCCCAATTTTATAAGTTGGTCATTTCTTTAAAAGATGGTTAAACATAAAAACCTATCTGTACTCATACTGCTTACCTATGCCTCTTCTAGGATGAATGTTATTGAAGCTGGGGAAAAAAAATTTTCATAACAAACAAAGAAATGAAAGCTGAGTGGTTAGCGTGTTTGACATGGGTTCGATTCCCTGACTATGCACTTAGAATTCTAGAAAATTATCTTAGACACATTTGTGTTTTTTGTTTTTTTCTGGATTCAATTAAAACACATTACCCGACCAACAACCACTATCGTTTTACCAACACAAATTTCATTCTTGTTTTAATATTTTTGTTCCTGTATCTTCACATTAAGACACTGCACTGTGTGAATCTTACAAATCCCATTTAATAGAATATTTCATCTTTATATGAATAATTCGATGTCTAGTCAGTCTGGAGGTCGCCAAAACTCTTCACATGGCTAAATCCTAGCACACCTTGAGTTATATGAAAATAGTGGTAGCATTTTGGCAGTAGTACATCTGTACTACATCTTGTACATTGTGGTCGCTTTTGGTGCATCTGCCCTCACTGATGATTTTTGTCAGATGAACGTTGATTAATGTAAACCGAGTGGTTAGTGTGTTAGACCCTCGCCTTGAAGACCCAGTAGTCATAGTTCAATTCCCACTGTAGCCCCTGGCTTTTTTCACACTCCTCCCCCCCCCAAAAAAAAGTCATACAATTACTGTACTATGGCTAATAGTAAAGCATAAAGCCATTTAAAAAAATAAAAAATAAAATTGGATATTGACTACGGACTTAAAATTCCAGAGTCAATGCCTAAACTGTTACCCCCCCCCCCAACAATCCCATTTAACCAATATTCATTATTATATAAAAGATTCTACATCTGGACAGACAGAGATTGCAACACCTTGAGCTATCTGAAAATGGTGAAATTTCAATGGGTTTTCACCGTGGTATCCCGACATAGTGTGTTTTCGGTGCTCACTGATGATCTTTGTAACATGAATGTTGAGTGCTGTAAATCCACTGCCCAGAAAGAACAGAAAGCATCTGACCAGCAGATCAGGAGGCAGATCAATCTGCTGAAAACGATGCATCTTTCCAATTCCAAACTAGACCTCATCATGACGGAACAAACCTTGAGTGAATGAATGAATCTTTTGTACAAGAATTGTAAAACAGGAAAATCGGTTCTAAACAAAAACGCACTTTTGAACACTAGTTATTCCAATTTCCCAAAATTCAGGCAAACAATGCAGAAAATACCACATAAAATGTTTATATTTCAAATTTAACATATGCATACAAAAGCATTGTCAGAGTTTATTATTAATTTATATTAAGTAATTAAGTTTATATTAATTTTGTAAGTCTAATGATCAATTTAAGATATTGTTTTAGAATAATTTTGTCCTTTTTAGAGAAAACGATAAAGAAAAAATTCGAAATGCAAGAAGATTGTTTTTAGTACATAAAATCCCTTATTTCAGCAGTGAGTCCATCCTAAAAAAGTACTTACAAAATCCACTTCGGTAAGCATTTATTCCTAAATTCTCAGTTGTATTGTAAATTAATATTTATGTTTATAACATAATTAACTATTTCTTTTTAAATTTCCAGTATTCTTCGTTTCTGCCCCAAAGTTCTCAAACCGCACATAAATCCCTACCATCTAGATCCACATCATCCTGTAGTTTCTTCTTTCGCCATGGAAGTTTGTATGTAGTTTTTTTTTTAATGATTAACTTGTTTTCTTGTTCATGCAATATAGTTATTTTAATTTTCTCTCTCACTTAACAAGGGAAAAATATCGATAAGTCACCAAAGGAGTTGGCGGTTCACGAAGAGATAAATATTCTGTCACAGGCCATTTTTGAAATAGAGCACAAGGCTAAAGTCAACAATCTGATCAAGTATTCAAGCTTCATACTTTTGTATTTCACATCGAATATATTACTTACATATTTTTCAGCTACGGCGGATGGGTTATAGATGGAGTGTCGCTCAACTCATATCTGTGGCAAGGCCTTTGGGAACGAGGACTCAGCTCCACATTCGTCGTATACCTGCAAGATCCGGACATGGAATCTTTCTCGATAAAGGTGAACAATAAAAGGTACGTGGAGCAAGAAGAGAGGTTCACCGCCATAGGTAATTGAATTAAAGATAGCGATTTTGTTAGATGTACAATAGCATTCTAAAGGCAGTTGTTTTAGAGAAAACTTTAGATGAACTCGACTTCAAAAAATCACATCAAGAGACCGAGGAGGAAGTTTTAAAGGAAACTTGCAAAACTAATTCCATGTTCAGCGGCATCCAATTACAAAGTATTTATTAATAATTTCTTTTGAGTAGTTCTCAGTTTCATTAAGAATAGCATAGTAATATTGCAAATGTTAATTCACTAAAAATAATTATTCAGTTTAAAATCAAATATGTTTAGCAGCCATAATTGGCTATATTAATTATTTCAATTAATTATTCTTTTTATCTAAGGTCTTGATTTAGATGAAAAAGTTAATATCACAGGATTCGAACCCACGACCATTGGCTCAATACACCGCTGCTCTACCACTTGAGTTATCGTGACTTCGATCCACTCAGACACCAGCTCCTCATCTCAACCTACAACCTTTCGAATTTTCCCTCATTCTTGTCTGAGGGAATCAAAGTCACGATAGCTCAAGTGGTTAGAGCAGCGGTGTATTGAGCCAATGGTCATGGGTTCGAATCCTGTGACATTAACTTTTTCATCTAAATCAAGGCCTTAAGATAAAAACAATAATTTATTCAATTTAAAGTTGAAAATAAATTCTTGTAATGTTAGTGTTATTAAAAAGATCTCATTTGAAACAGCAATGAAATACATCAGTTCTGTTTTCGACTACTTTAATTCAATAATCGGCTTTTTTTGTTTAGATTATGAAGACTTGGTATCATCAGATTCGGAAGACGAGTACTCGATTGATGTAAAAAGAAAATTAATCTATTCGCACGATTCAATCGAACAATTCATCGCATTGGACTCAATTACGCTCAAAAGCGCCTCCCATAAAAGAGAAAAGAGTATGGTTTCTAAGATCTCTTTCAGTTTTGTGCCGGATACTGGATATCAAGACGCAAATAGGCATAGTCGGATTACGACAAACAGTCATTTGTCGAACCGCAGCTCGACCGAAAGCAGAGATTCGGATGAGCTGAACAAATCTGTCCGCCTAGCGGAAAAATACAGGCCATCACTGGCGGCTGGGTCGATGCGAAAGAAAGGGGATTCGAGGGATATGATCGATACAGGAGAAAATCCCCTAAGTCCAACCGAATACTTCCACCCTGAATGTCAATTTCTAAAAATGAACTTCACCAAGAAGAAACATAAACTCTCGGACATATCTCTCTTGCCAGTACGTTTAACATTAACAACTAAATGGTAAATATTTAACGTAATAATTTCACTTTTCAGAAGCTTATTTTTGAAAAACACATTTATAATCCGAGAGAATGTAATTACAAACTGCCTGAAGTGACAGAACTGTACAACGTATGTAAAAACTAAATTTAGATTTCACCAGTCAACTGAATGCTTTTACTTTACAGGAACTCGCAGACTGGAACTCGGAGATAAAAAGCAAGATTTTCAAACATTTCCAAGACCAACGACTCATAATGGATGAACTTCGCAATGATGTAATACAATCGGGATTAATGAAAAGCAACATGTACTACAGACGATACGTAGGGCGTACAGATCCTATAAAGTATATTACGGATTTTTATGATGTGATTGATGGTGAGAAAAATTTAGTATCTCATTCGGTTTAACTTAACTCCATACTCAATCTTATTATTATGCTGTTTGAGATGGACGCTTCTAATTTTAGATGAGAGATAACATTTATGAAAGTAGAACAGCTTAAAGAATCAATGGAAACTTTTTTATGCAATACTAAACAATCAAATTGAAAATTATTACTACTTACCAAATATGTAGTTAAAAAAAAATATATATATATATATTCTCAGCCTTCCAAAAAATATGGTTATTAGACATTTTAAAAAATTTAAAGCTTGGTCAGGCAGAACTAAATTTATTGCTTTCGGCCTAATTTTGTTGAATGAGAAGCGATCCAGTTGTACAAAATCACAGATTGCCTTTGCTTCTTTGAGTCACAGGTTTATTTATTTACACACAATAACCCATTTTACTGTACAATAATAATTAAAGGATAGATAAAGGACATTTAAAACATGAAAAACATTGAAATATTAAACACTGGCAATAATAAAAATACACATATACAGTATAATTTAGATACTAATATTTCAGTACAAAAATAATATTTGGGATTTGACTAGTAAATAAAAACAATTATAAATAAGATTAATGAATTATACATACATAATACACAACAAAAATCAGTCAATACATCCAGTATACACATATACAATACATACACACATACATCAGATTACTAATTGACCGTTGTTGTAAAAGTTCCTCTCAAATTCCTCTTTGAAATAGCTTTAGTTCTATTATTAATACCCATACTGTTAGGCAGCTTATTGACCAGATCCATCATTTTGTACACGGGAGAGCGAGAAGTGTAGTTGGTACAGGAAAATTGATGGTAAAATACAGTTCTACTGCGGGTGTGGGCAGATGGGACGTGAAAATTGAGGTATGATAGCAATTCTGAGGAGTCAAAGGTTGTTTGATCACAGTTAAAATAAGTGATCAAACAGAAATATTAAAGTAATTAAGTATTAATAAAAAGTAATTATATATTTATTGGTTTTCCCGTAGTTCTGTCTTTATTATTAATTTTATGAACCCAGTATCGTCTTTTCTTTGGGTATTGCAAAGTCGAAAGCAGAAAGTTCTTTGTTCAAATTCACATTCAATAACAATAGTATCCACTGGAGTCCTCTGCCTCCATGGGCGGTTTGTGAGCCTGAGAGCAGTCTTTGGGTGATGTTGAGCCCGTGATCGTTAGCGAGATGTGTTGGTGCCCATAGATCCTTCTATTAGATCGGTAATTGTCTGTAACAAATATGTTTCTATGTAGTAACATTGAGAGCAGCCTCGTAGTGCTCAGTATGGTTGGGGTCAGGGAATGGAGGATACAAAAAATACAGTTGACTTTAGCAAATAAAGTTAAAAATTTTTAAAAAACATGAAAACACAAACGAACATGCACATTCACAGTCTGTTGCGTTCTATGTGGCCTAAAATCGCCGACTGTCATGACAGCCTCTGGATTGCTTCCAGTCACAACAGATCACTTTCTGTCTGGCCGGCCCTTTTGGCAATCTACTTTCCATTGTAAAGTTTACTTAATGCTAAATTGCTTGTAATTTGCAATAATTATTGTAACAATTACAGAAGTTTACAATTCAGGTAAAAATTTAAAAAAATATTTAAAATAAAAATAAATAATCTATAGTTGTTGCGGGGGGAGGGGAGCAGGGCGTATTAGCCCCGGGTACCTCAAGGACGTGGACTTTTCTAATGGTAACTGGATGTGAATGGTTTTTATCCACGTCCTCCAATGAGGAGTCTGTCCAAGCAGAAATTTAACACAGAGAAGAAAACTCCCCACCCTTCCTCCTGGCCGGTCGTGGCTGTCGGGGTGTGGTTTCGACCGCTGTGCCCATTCTCCCGCCTTGCTCGCTTTCCACTCATACTGGTCATTTTAGCTAGTTTGAGAAGTCATGGGTAACATAAACCCCCCCCCCAAAAAAAAATAATTAATTCTTCACTAAGTTGATTAATGATTCTGACTAGTGTTGTGATTTTTTTACTAATACAATGTTTTAATTTTCAGGACCAGGAGCAGTACATAGAACAAAGTCACCGCTTACATCCACTTTTTTCACAGACCATCCAGTGAGAGAAATAATTTCCATTTTTACCGTTTATTTATTTTTTTTTATTATAAATTGTTTTTGTCCTCAGGAAGAAGTGGAAGAACATCCAGGTGAGCATGAAGGTGAAGGAGAACAACCACAACCGCCGGCTGCTGAGAAAACTGACAAATCAGTCAAAGAAACCATGGAATCTTGGGCGCTCATGGGCAAATTTCACGACAAGGCGATTGAGCTTCATGAACTATGGACAGATCAACTGCAAACAGTACAAACCCCCCTGCCATATAAGACTGGTATAACCCATACAAAACCGATTATCCAAAAGAAGCTGTATTGGTGTGTAGTGCATCTGAGAGAAGGAATGACCGTTCGAGCTCTGAACTTACTAACTTATTTGCACAAGGTTTCTTTCTACTATTCATAACATACTATAATATCTTTATTGATAATTTGAATTTTTTTTTTTTTTTAGGAATACCCAATTTGTTCAAGGCTGTGTTTGCAAAAATTTAGAAGATGGCCTTATTATTACACAAACATAGAAGAACCATACAGATACATTTCTCCTTTGAAGATATCTGTGTTAGGTAACAAATTTTTGTCATCATAGACTGTATATTTATATAAATATATTTTTTTTAGGATTACCAGGAAGTGGTTCTAACAAAGTGGCTCAAGTCATTGCCGATTATTTAGGGCTGACTTACATGAACTTTTTCGACAAGTTTAACGAAAAACTGCTTTTGCCTGGCCATTATCCAACCGGGCCTTACTATGAACAGCCAAAGTAAGAGTTTCTTTTAATTAATCTAGTCGATTCATAGTTGCAGAATTGTCTTCCAGGCTACTTACAAGGCAATTTTTACCCCCTAACATCAATCACACGCTGAGCACTATGCACTACAATACGATTATGAATGCATACTTGAACCACAAGAGACGGATGCCTCTCAAGCACTGGGTTCATTTCTACCTGCCAGACTTCAAACAAGGCGGTTTTATCTACCACCAAATGCCGTATTCCATACATGACTTCATCCTTATGCACGGACTAAATGTTATGCCTGATATAATCATCAATATCAAAGTCAGATATTTTTATTTTCTTGAAAAAGAACATGAATTTAGTCCATACTAATCTTGAAATGTTCTAGAGGAAAAGAATGCTTTGCAGAAAAAGATTGGAGAATAAAATCCTTGAGATGTGGAAAAGAAGAACAAGGGAGTTGAATAAAGCAAGATTAATTTCAGGTATTTCTAAATAAGTTACTTTTTAATATCAGTTTATTACAAAAAAAAATCTGGTTTCACTTCGATTTCCTTGTCTTAGTATGATAACTATTTACAGATCAAGAAACTAGGGTGTACTGGAAAGCTTTGTACCTTCTTAATTTCTGGAAATATTTAAGAATACTTGTTGACTTTTTTCAAGATTTAAAGGTTAATCTACCTTCTCCTTTCCGACGACAATTTTATATTTGTTTTTTCTTTCCTTTCAGAGGTTAAATGAAAGGTTAAAAGATGTTCCTGTTCCTGAAGTCGCCGGGGAAGAAGAAGTGAATACTGGCTCCAAGGTGGAGTTGGTTGAGGTTGAAGCAACAGAACCATTGTTCATGTCTGTCTTGGGGTCAATGAAAGTCAAGAAAATATTCTATATGCCACATACTGTAAGTACGTCTGATTTATAAAATACATTTGATTGTTATTTGACCAAAATGGTTGCAGTTGCGCAGTACAAAACGTGTCAAATACTCTATCAAATACATTCAAAAGCCTCAGGTAAGTTCCATTTAATCCTAAATCAAGTTTTAAAAAATTAATTCATTTTTTGACTAGAGGGATGATACAACCATGTCAGAAGAGGAAGACACTACCTCCGATTCGAGGCAGAGTTGGGGAGATTCTGTAAGTTGACATATATCTTTATTTCATAATAAAAACACATTTTGTCTATATTATTTTATTTAGATTGATAACTCTTTCTCGTTTCGAGAACCGTTTCAAAATTATGACGAATTTATTCCAACTCCCGTCGATGAAGAAACAGCTCTGGCACTGTACAGAAGAGAGACATTGGCTGAAAAACTGAGAAAAAAAGTGGAAGTGAAAGGGAAGCCTGTCCAACAGAGCATACTGAGCGGTTCGAGAAAAATTAAATCACTGAACATCCAGGAAGATCATAGAACCTCAGAGGATGAGATAAAACAAGACTCATTTGCTGTAAGACAAGATTGCAATAATAAACAAAGATTTTTATGCTTAAAATTTGGAAACGGGTGAATAAGCAACATAAGATGTATAACAACTCACAGATAAATTTTCCTATATTTTTGAATAGATAAAATTAGTAATTGGTAAAATTAATTTCTGAAAGCTTAGCAATAAAACAACTCCATTCCGATTTTTCACTGATAATTAAAAAAACTATTTATTGAATCAAAACAAAGATTTAATTTTAATCTTTTGCATTTTCAGTCTCTCAAAAGAATCCAAGGGACATGTAAACTTGTAACTAAATCACTTCTCGGCCATAGTACACATGTTCTCAATCCAGATGAGATGCAGCGTTTTCGAAAAGTAAGTTTTCACTACAACTTATATATACAACAAACAATAAAAACATATATAATCACAAAAGCTAAATATGTATTCAGTTTGGCCATTACCAATCATTTTGGTCTGCCTACCATTGCTGGTTTGGTCTGTCACATGCATTTTTAAATTTGCCTTCTTCTCAATAATAAAATTGGTCAAATTCTCAAAAGAATATAAATTAATAAACTTCATATAACTTTTATTTTACTTTGTTTCTGTTAGTTTTCCTGTTAAGTGATCCAAACTGAATAATACACCTTGAACTCCATTGATGTTCAAACTACCAGAATGTGTCTTTAATTTTTGTTTTTTCTATGAGACCATTTTTCAGCAATTTGATACTATTTCTCAAGGTTATATAAATAATTTACATTATTCTACTAAAATACATGTTTATTTTTTATTTTGTTAATTGCTGATTTTTTTAGTTATGTCGAAGGAATGTTAAAAATGTTGATTTTACAATAAAGATTACATTATTAAAACTATTTACCCTGTTTCAGAGTTTGATTGGGATACAAATGTTAAAATCGAAGGTTAAAAACAAATATTTACATCTACTAGAAATTGACGCAAGTTGCATTTTCAAGAGACTGAAAGCGTTACTGAAAAAAGCAATGCATTTTGACCCACACTTCAATGAAACTGGAATGGTAAAAAGAAATATATATACTGTAATTTATGTATCATTATGTAGCAATAAGTGGGGAAGGGGCTCATTGCAACATAACCCAACATAGCAGGCTTCTTCTTTTTGTCTTACACTCTGGGGGTTCATATAGCTTTGAAGTTGGTACTCTGTTAAAAAAAAAAAATTCCCCAGCATTGGAAAGTATCATGTAACCCTGGAGTGAAGAAAAAAGAAGAGAAGTGAGAAATAGAACAAATACAGTAGCGGACGAGCAGAGCAATAAGAGAGAAAAAATAGCAGAATTCAGCAGGACTAAAGAGATGGACTGGAAAGACATCGGTGTTTTGTCGGATTTTCCTCTTCGAGTCCAGCTGAGGTCATCAAGTCAGGATGGGTCTCAGAATGGGATTTGTGGCTGCCACAGGGAGGACAATTTGCGCACAATCCAGGGTGAATCAGGAGGCGAACAGACCAGGAAGTCCGAGGCGATGGAAGGATTGGTAGCGCCTCAGGTTTTGCTCTTTATTTGCAGCCAGATCCATCCTGGAATCAGGATTCGGTGCTGTAATAATGAGAATGACTTTCCCACCGTCGGGGCAAGTAAGAAGGCTCTCCAGAAAGACTGTCGGATTGACGGTGATAACAGGCACGAACACTTACCTGAAAATAAGTTTTATGTGTTAGATTTGAACGAAGCTTTTGTACAGTGGTTTTCTTTTTTTTTTAGTTCATAAGTATGGTATGGTATGGTAGAAATGGATACTAGGAAGGGTTTGTACTCCCCAGGCACTGCAGCCTTCTGGCTTATTGTACCTTCCTGTTCCTTAGTTCAGTCAATAGACTCAATCCTTCTTCTTAGAAGTATCAGTCATTGACTGTTGCTGCTGCAATTTGATTCCCTAAGTTTTTTCCGTACGTTAGGTTAAACCTCCATTGAGCTGTTGCTTCGCATTCGAAGATGATATGAGTGGCTGTTTCCTCCTCCTCATTACATAATCTGCAAATGGGATCATCGCTGTATATACTCATGTTGTTTAGATGTTTTCTCAGATGCCAGTGACCGGTTAATGGTCCTAACACTCCTCTGAGTTTAGCCCTCTCCAATTGCAGCAGTGTTTTTGCCAATCTCAGTGAGGGTTGTTTCATCATATGTTTACTATGTCTAGCACCGCTAGAGTTTATCCACTTCTCCTTTTGTTTTGCTTGGTTCCATTCTGCGATGGAGAATTCTATATTATCCCAAGAATAGGTTCAGGGCCTATGTATGGTCTTGCAGGTCCTCCTCTGGCCAGTCTGTCTGCTTTCTCGTTACCAAAAATTCCCCTGTGCCTTGGCACCCAAGATATCATCAGGTTGTTGTGTTTCCCCAGGTTTTGGAGATTTTGGATGCATTCACTGACTAATTTTGATGTGATTCTTTTACATGCTGATGCTTTATTAGCTGCTTGGCTATCTGATCTTATGAGGATTTTTTGTCAGTGTAACCTCTTTTAAGATTTTCCAGGGCACAAGCATTGATGGCATGTATTTCCGCTTGAAAGACCGAAGTGTACTTCTCTAATGAGTTTGATTGCTCATGTTTTGGGCTTGTACAGAAAACGCCTGATCCGGTTCCTTCGTTTGTTTTGGAGCCATCTGTATACCACATCATTGCATCTGATGCTCTCCTGTGTTCTTCCTCTCCTTTATAGTCCATTGAGACTTTATAGGAAGTTGTGAAGATTGTTTCCGGGATCATATAATCAGTCCCCATTTCTAATAATGGGTGTCTGATTTTGTTGATTATGGTTGTTTGCCTGAATTTTTTAGTTCCTTTCGAATTTAATTGTTTCTGGAGCCTAAGTGAGCTTTTCCTAGCCTCTCCTTGTATGAATATTTCCAGTGGAAGTAGGTTTAGCAAAGTTTCTAATGCGTTTGTAGGGGTTGATCTCATTGCCCCTGTGATATATAGGTTTTCTAGTCTTTGTAGGCTGCCTAATGTTTGGGTAGCTACTTTTTGTTGAGCTTTGTTCCACCAGATTAGTGATCCATAAGTAGCGCATAGTGTATTTTTTTTGTTATTTTGTTGGTTGACCACAATTCTTCTTTCAAATGAAGCTTTTGTGTTTTTATTTTTTTTAACACAAAACCAACCCTCTGTGTGGTCTCCAGGGCATTCAGGGTAAGTTGAGCTCTTTAAGTCTTGATTTTCCTCTCTTTTCCCGTGCTGAGGAGTATTATTTTTTAATGTTTTTAATTACCTACCTTTTTTATTATTATTATTATTTTTGTAATTTATGTTTCACAGGTATTTATTTATTTTTTTAAATAAATATATTCGTAGAACTTCTTTTTAATAATGTTGTAACTTTTAGAGTGCAGCTTTGCTTTACATCGCTGATGATGAAGACCCGAATAAAGTTCAAGTACTCGATTTAGAAGGTGTATCACACCTCACTGACCTTAAAGAGGAGGTTGACAAGCTCTTTGCAGATCGAACTCTAGATCATAGAATCACAGAAAGCTTAACATTAAAAGGTATGTCAAATTGTATATACATAGTTGGATTGTAGTGTTCTAAATTGAACATTGCACAGGAATTCAGGCAGAGCTGGTGAACCGGTTTCCGGTTCTGAACGAATTCAGGAACCGAAAGTTCATGCCATCAGATGGCGAAAGGTTGCTGGGGCTTATTGAAAAATACCGTGATATAAGCCGCTTCACCCCTTATGTAATTACGTACATGAACAACAAATATCCAAAGCCGATGCTCCTTGGGTTACTCAAGAACGAAGTACATAAAGACGAGTTCAAAGAAATACTCGCAAGGACGTTGAAGAAAGAATTTCTACAAATTAAGCGAATGCGGGTTTGTTTTATGCTTTTCTTGACCCAACTTTCTATTTAAATAAATAGTAAACGGTCGATAAAATAGTAAATGATAAATTAGACTGGAAGTAACTGGATTATTTTTTGTACAATTAGAATTACTCAAAACTTTTTGGAAACGCGTGGCTGGATGTGAAGCCAGGACGACGTTCCATGAAGACAATCATGAAGACTTTGCTCAATTACAGAATGTGCGTGATGTTTTATTTTGAAAGTTACAAGTTTCCAATTTACATGTTCTTATTTCAGGCCACACGGTGAAACTGTGTACAACGTTGATTTTAAATATGTTGAACAGTATATTGATAATGGCACGTTCTACTTGAGCAAATTTGGAAGACGCTGTCCAGTCGAGGTTAAAATATATTTTTTCAAAATTCTTACTTTTTTTAAATTCAGTATCAATATGCATTTAAATTATAGTGCTTTGAAAAGAACTTGCTTTACCACAATGACTTACTACCGAGCAAGCCCATCGTAGTCGCTCATAAAAGATATGTTTATTTTCTGAGTAAGTTTGTTTTGTTGTATTTAATTTATTTTAAAATTGATTGTTCTAATCAGTGAATTCAACAGGTTCGCCGGAAGCCAAAGTCAAATTTACAGAGAACCCATTGAAATACATAAAACATAGCCAGTACTGCATAAATATTCCTATAAGCATAATGATAATAGGGCCAGAACTCAGCAGGCGAATCAAAGGTAAATTCAACCGTGATAATTCGAACACAGACAAAATAAATTTCTTTCGATTTCAGTCGCAAAATATTTTGAAGAGAAGTATAATTTTGAGATTGTGACAGTGGACATCGCAATGCGCTTCCTATTCCGCAACTTTCCAAATAGTTCATTGGGCAACTTGATATATGAATACCTCAGGAGAGGACTAGGCATTCCGATTATCTTGGTTTACCAAGCCGTAGACTTGTATATTTCAACATGTGGAAGGTATGAGAGTAACAGAACTTAAAAGCTTTTATATATTTTTTAGTAAAATTGTTTTTCCTTTGTCTTAAATATTTATAATTACTGATTATTTAGATATCATGAGTTGAGACTACAGTTAAAATATTTTAGCCTTATACCTACTCTAACACCTAAATATTTAAATGAACTTATACTAATTTAAGAAAAAGAAGTCTTGGTAATTAAGATTTTTGGACCTATGAAAATTGAAAAATGATGCGGAAATTTTTTAAATAGGTTTACAATTTTGAAAATTTTAAAATAAATAAAGACTCACTTTTAGTAGTTTTAAAACTATGGTTCTCGATTGAATTCCTCAAAGATCTGTTTATTCAAATAATATTTAAACATGGGTTCTAAAAAGATAATTATATTTCTAAAGCTGACAATTTTTATTCAAACTAAATAATTAATTTAAATTGCAGGTGCACGAGCTATGGATGGGTTTTTGTCGGGGCACCAGGCACACATGAATCCCTCTGTGTGTTGAAAGAGCTGGGACTCATTCCACATCTACTTTTAGTGGTTGACCTGACCGACAAAACAGCATACTACAACAGCATCGAGCGAAAGAAGGATGGGAAATTGAAAAATGGAAATATTGATTTGTAATTCAAAAATTTAATTTTGAACGCTTACAATTTGTCTGTTAAAATAATTCGCTCTTGTAGGAAATTCTTAAGACACATAGATAAAAATGTAGCTGAGAAAAATTTTAAGGTATGGAGATGTAAAGAAATACAGACAAGGATAGCTAACACTTGTAAACAGGCTGTTAGCTTTTATATAGCAAAAGGGAATTTTTACCCACTTTACAGTGCGATCATGTTGGAAATGGCAATGGACAAATTGTACAATGCGCTTAAAGCGTCTCATTATTTTCGATATTATTGTAAGACAAAAAGTTTTTTGATCAGTCGAGCTGTTATTTAACCTGTTTCGTACATGTTAACAGCAGCGGAAGTCGCTTCTCCAATCTCGACTTTTAACAGAATCGACAGGCTGTCGTTCACTCTTTCCAGCTCGGACTTGCACGACCATTGTGCTTTGTGTTGGGAGTGTGAAGGGATACTTGTAAAGTCACCTGATGTCGGCATTAATGACAATGTTTTTCAAGTCAATGTAAGTAAATGCTGTAGTCGCAATTTTTACAAGTCGTACTAATATTTAAAATCCTTTTCAGAACTGGTCGTACTGGTTTTGTCCCTGGCATAAGAATCAGATGTATGTCGTCCCTCCGAATCTAAATCTGTACGACAGTGCAAAGCCGTTAGCGATGCTGCCCTTCCGTATCAACAGGCCGGTTGTCAAGAAAATTTTAGACTTTCCATACTGCATCACATGTTACAAAAATGACTCTGACAAAGTAAAGTCAATGAAGTAAGTCAGAAAAGCTTTTATCTTTTCTTTTAAAAAAATTTCAACGAATTGCTAGATTAAAATAATAAAAGAGTTCCTCCTTTGGTCATAGTTTGTATCAAAAAGTATAAAGGAATTTTACAAATAATTTAAAAAAATAATCTATAAATCAAATAAATTGACCTTTAATGAAAGATATTGCAATGAAAATTGTTATTTTCAACTTTTAATTTGTTTTGATTAAATTCAGTGGTGAACGCTATGTGCCTGGAAATAAGAAATGCATATTTACATGTGGCGGCCGGGTCTTGAGCACCTGCAGGGAAGAGTGTCTGGCTAAATTTTACAAAAGGGCTAACCACTATATGACTGCAATTGCCGGCTTCTACGAAATACTGGAATGCGAAGACCTAGATGAAAATTTTCAATTAGACCAAGCAGTCGAAGTCCCAAAGCGTTTCTGGCCTCCTGTAAGTGATCCGTCTAACAAAATAAAATCAGAATGACGCGTTTTCTGTTTTAGGCGATGAAGTACCCCACTTGGTTTGTTTTGACTAAAGACTTACAAGTTCCCAAACTCCCTCAAGTTGACGAAATTATAGAATACAACCCGATGTCTATCTCGGAAAATTCAATCATTGAGTTTGAAGAGCTCCCTTTAGAACCTTCAACGGTGAGGTCAGAAGAAAGTATCATTTGGAGGCCGGAGATCTCTATCGTGAATTCAGGAAGCCTCGAAATGATCATGTTGTTTGAAGAGAATAAGCTCAATCCTCCAGCGAATAAAGAGGAAGATGCTCTAGAAATAGAGAAAGAAATGAACTCTTTCAAGTATGTAGATGATTATCGTGAACTGGATGATTATTCTTTCACTCACGCGCTCAAGTACTTTAATCATTTATACAACAACAAGGGTGATATGAACCCTGCTGAACTTAAAGATTGGAAGGATGAAATGGCACAAGAGGTCAGTAAATTTAATATGACTTCATCTCAAGAAGAAATGCTTTGGAATTTTATACTAAAACTTAAAGAGCAACATGAGAAGAAAGAAGAAGAAGTGGCTGTGTGTACAGAGGAAATGGAAATTACAATTCACCAAATCAGCAGCTCAGAATATTTACCCTCATCTCTTTCCGATGAATTTAAAAAAATTGATTTGGCCGAGTCTGAACATTTCGAAGGTGCATCCTACTACTTGAATGAAGAGAGCAATTTCAAACTTGATCCGTACTCGGCCTATGAAGATGCCAGTGAAGCTTCGTGTATAAAATTACAGGCAGAATTTACTTCGCAGGCTACTGAATCTGAGTGGTATTCAGGAAGGC
The DNA here is from genome assembly GCF_000648675.2 of Cimex lectularius. Classification (NCBI taxonomy): domain Eukaryota; kingdom Metazoa; phylum Arthropoda; class Insecta; order Hemiptera; family Cimicidae; genus Cimex; species Cimex lectularius. The sequence goes on along the minus strand of NW_019392868.1, from coordinate 599,996 downwards.
AATCCGAGGAAGAGGCATCGGAATTTGCAAGCACTGTAGTCAGTACCATCGGAGGCTTTCAAAGTGAAATACCAAGCGTGACCGAGGACATTATAGAAGAAGATTTTGTACCAACCACAGTTTCTACTTTTGATAGTAATTTTAATAAAAGATACAATGAAAATTATTTTATAAAGAAGTATCAAGGAGAAGGGAAGTCGTACCCGTATAAACATTTTTATGGTGGGGAGTATGCAGGAGAGGGTCGGATAAGACTGCCTCCTAAAGTCGTCGACACTTTTTTTATCGAGCCGGAAGAAAGTTTTGAAGAATTTTTCCCGTATCTTGGTAAATGTGAATATAAGTTTACAAGTGGAATGTCCTTAGATACAGTGCCTTATTCTGACAAAGACAAACCTATAACTATATCAGAAGAGAAATCATACGCCATCGACTTTCCCAAATCGCCTACTAGCACCACGATGGGAGAAACGTTCAAAGTCAATGTTTTTGCAAGTGATCAAATGTACATCAAATACATAACACAAACTGATTTAGAAGACGAACCAAATTTATGTCTAGACGTTCAAAATACAATCGAACAGATGAAAGAGATCAGAGAAGTGTACAATGAGGAAAAGGTGAAAAATCAAAATCTCGCTTATTTGGCTGAAACAATATCAGATATTGTATGTAACAATAATTCTACAACCGCAAAGAACAAGCTTTACCAGAAGCTTTTCAATTTAGGCCAAGTGTTGCATATAAATGTCAACCATGACCAATTTCCAAGGAGTTTGAACTACGACAGGAAGACGCAAACGTTCTTCAACATGAGGAGCAACCCGTTTTTGGGAATGGGGGTCCTTGCACCGTACTTTTTGGGCCCGGGTTTAAAAGCCCTCTGCCCCCTCTGTGCGTTCAGTTCGATCACTTCAAAAACCAAATATGAATCGGCTTTGACAGTCACACCGTTTTGTTGCTTCACAGAATTTGAGATAGCCAACAATTTAAACGAAACGATTGATCATTATAATGAGTTAGACATAGAACCAGAATATAAACCTTCAAGTAAGTATAAACAAATAGGTTTAACAATATTTTTACTAAATCATTCACTGTAATATAAAATTGTTAGGTGTGTGTGTTTTCATCTTCATAACTAACAATGTCTTTTTTTAATTTAACAGTCTCTTATGATTCGCTAAACCCCAATTCATCAAAAAATCTGTTTGATCAAATTGACGAGATATATGAAGAAATTGAGGTATTCGATTTTGAATGTAAAGACGAAGAAGAGGAGATGGAAGAAGAGGAATGGTTATATCCAAATGAAGTTTTATATGAAAATGAAGAGTGGGAAAATTGTGAGGAAGAATCTTTGGACCTTTTTGGCACAAATGGTCAAAGGACTGAAGAAGGAGACGAAGATATGATATGCCATAAAAAATGGTATGAGAAAGTAACATTTAAACCGAAGCTGGTCAAAGGCTATCCTTGGTATTATTTCGACTGCGGTGAAGAGATGGAAGAGGAAGAAAACGTGAGAGAACATCTTAGCCTTCATTCTTTTAAAAAATCTGTCCACAATCGCCCGGTTTCTGCAAATGAAGGTGGTCCGACAATAGACGTAATTGAGACAGTGGACGTTAAAACACAACTGACACAATGCTCTTCTGACAGTGATGTTGTAGAAGCAAGAGAACAAATGAAGAAAATGAAACAGATTGCACTAATGAAGTACTGCGTTCAAAAAGCCGAAAGAAGAGTGACGATATTGGATGAGTACAATAACATACACTACTACTCTCCGGAAAGCTATGAAATAATGGAGGAATATTTGGAACTATCGGAAGCTGACCTCCATCTTTTGGAGGATGAAGATGAAGGTTCTAGTGTTGATGAAAACATCGAAATGTGCGAACTGCTCCAATCATTACAAGTCAAACGTAAAACCTATGAGGATGACGGAGGACGTGCGAGCATACTGTACATGGTAAAGACAATGCTCGAACGATTCATCTTTAACAGATCGATGCTGGACATGATTCAAGATCCATTCGATGTGACAACTTTTTCTGTTGATTCTCAGTATTATGACAGTAAGCCATGGACTGTAAGCAAAGTACAAAGATCGAATTAATTTTGATTTTAATTTCAGATATAGTCGATCCTGGATTGATTCCACATTGGCTTGAAAAATATCATGAAGAGACTCACATATTGCCAGATGCAATAGAACTTCTCACATTACTAAAAGATGATGTTTATGCTGAGTACATTATTGAGATTCTGAGAAACTGGGTTAAATCATACGCCTATGGTAGTTATAATCTGCACCACTTTTTTGATTTGCTGAAAGGTAAGCATTAATGGTATATTTTTTTAAAATTAATTTCTCCCCTCATTCAAATCTACATATCATGCCAGAAAAAAATTATAAAATTATACAATATAAGCTATTTTTAAACAACATACAATTGTACAATTTTTTTGTACTGATTTATCATAGCTACCAAGTGCAGGAAAAATGAATACAATATTTTGGGATATAAGTGTTTGGATAAACCATTGAAAAACAGTAGTATTTGGGACACGATTCTGACATTAGAGAGGGCCAAGATGCCGTTGGACCGTATCACTACAAATGCTGCAATGGGTAAAAATCCTAGATCTAATTTTTTTGTCCTGCATTTTTTAGTTAACTGTTTTAATTTCAGATGCCCTGCATAGAAGCAGGTTTATGAAAGATCAAGTGATGGCAATGAAAAAGAGATTTCTTATTGATATAATTCGTAAAAAGATAAGAGATCTAAAAATGAAATGGACGAGAAGGATGATTCAGCACAAATCGGCCTGGCAAAAGAAGAATGAATTTACTAAACTAGTTTCAGAAGAAGGTAAAGAAGCTGCTTACAAGTCCGTATATGGTGGGGAAAAGGAGAAAAAGCGCAAGAAGAAGAGGAAGAGCGGCATGAGAATGAGCGATATGACAAGAGCGGAGTTCCTCAAAAAGATTAAAAAACCAAAAGGCAAGAAGGAGTCTTTGTTTGAAAAGGACCTGCGTGAGTTCCTGACGACTTTGGCATACGATCTACCACCAGGCGAACGATCACCTGAAATGGACATCCAGGAAAGAATACTCGACATTTACATGAAACGGCATCCCAAGTTTTATTGGATGGATTCTCTTGATATCCCACCAAAAATGACAGATGCTTTTTTTTCTACCTGTGAACCAGATGAGCTCCCTCATCCATATAATGAACCATATTGATAAAATTTATTTAGTTATCAATAAATATCATTTTCAAGTAAACTTAATTATTTATTTTTTATATTGAATATTGATTATAATATATGTATCTAGTAGTCATAATTGACCGTATAAATTAATTTAATTAGTTGTACTTTTTATCTAAGGTCTTGGGAGAGATGAAAAAGCTAGTGTCATGAGCAAGATTTGAACTCACGACGTTCAGCTGCTCTAACTGTTTGAGCTATCGGGACTTTTTTTAAGTCCAACTCCTGGTTAGATAAAAAGAATAATTAATTAAAATTATAATAGAAGAGGCCACACCAGGCCTCATTAACAAGAATATTCACCCTGTACTAGTAAATGTGAAGCATATTGTTACAAGCGAAAATGAGAGGAAAAAAAACTTTTTTTTACACTGGGGTGACCAGACTCTGGCAGAGATGAGGGTGCCATCGGCAAGGTTGAGCGAGGCCTGGAAGAGGCTGAAGACGTGCGGGTGGCAATTCAGCAGGTATGCTGGCAAGGAGTGGGGCCCGAACGGCGTGAACAAGGAGGACTCGAGCTGAGACTGGTCGGTGTGGACGAGCCGGGCAAAAAAGGAAAGTGATAGTGTTTTATTTAATTATTTTGGGACTTTTTCTCATCGCCGTGGAGTAGAGGGTTCGCGTGTGCGAGGGGAGAACTGCTCTGGAACGAGAAGGAAAACAACGTACACGAGGTTCAAGCTTTTAATTTATATTATAAGACAATTAATTAAGGTTTTTAGTTGAGATAAAAAAGTTAATGGCACGAGCGGGATTCGAACCCACGACCTTCGGCTAGATAGCTGCTCTACCACTTGAGCTATCGTGACCTCGATCCACTCGGACACCAACTTCCCATCTCAACCCCACCTTTTGAATTTTCCCTCCTTTTTGCCATTTTTCCTTTTTTATCTCAACTAAAAACCTTAATTAATTGTAATATATAAATTGGTCAAGCGGACCACGAAATTAGTGAATTTATATTATAAGATTGGTTTCTGGACAGTTTTGTTTTTTGTTTTAATTTTGAAGAGGTTTTATTTCTTTTTTTTTTTATTCACAATACAGAGGACATTGATATTTTACTTTCTTGTCGTGTTTTTATTTTTTTTTTAATTTATCTTGTTATTTCACCCTGAGGGTTTCACTGTTTTCCTAAAAGAAGGAAAAAAATATATAAAAACAGTGTGGCGCCCGATTATTTCATTTTTGGAGACGAAGCGGCCACGGGAAAAAATCTCCATTGAGCCCCAGGTACCCGGCGACCGGGTGAATTGCCAACGGTCTGGCGAGGAACCAGTAACAATATTCTATTAGAGTATGAAAAGATGGCACCACACAGAAGGAGGGCCTTTCCACGGATTTCAAAAACACTTTTGAACAGCAATGATTGGGGTTCCGTAAAACCAAATTGATAAACTGGTTTAGCTTCTGCAACAAATGGCATACGTCTCTTAATGCATTTTTCCAAGAGTATTCCGTTATAGGGAGAAAGCTTATCGGTTGGTAGCTCTCTCCAAGTTTTTTATCCCCCCCCCCCGCCTTGTGCAACATGATTACTTCTGCAAGTTTCCATGTATTCAGGAAGTATTCTAGATGTAAACAGCTGTTGAATACACTGACAAGCAACCTTATGGCCTTTCTGAGGAGATGCTTGTATGCAATGGAAGAAATGTCATCATGGCATGGAGTTTTTATTATTTTTATCTCTTTGTCCAATTCCTTAAGTGTGACAAATTCAAGCATAGGTTCTACTGAGGTGAACAAATTCATCTAATCATTATTACTTCATGTCACCCGGGAGAAAGTTTGCTCCAGAGAATCCACAGACATTAGCTTTTACTGGATCTGAGCAGGAGAAAGGTTGTTAAATTTGACAAAAAAAAATTAACAGAATAAAACTCTCACACTTAGTTTTTCACCTCGAGCCTAAAAGAGGCTTTTTTCACTGTACCTCAAAGAAAGGCTGTGTGTTTCAAAAACATAAACAATAAAATTCCTTAGTAGTCCTAATTGACTATATTAATTATTTCAATTAATTATTCTTTATATCTAGTTCTTGGTTAAGATGAAAAATTAGTACGAGCGGGATCTGAACCCATGACCTTCTGCCCAGTACATCGTTGCTATAACCTCTTGAGCTATCCTCACTTTGATCCTCTCGGACACCAACTAATTGTTCATCTCAACCAAAAACCTTAGATAAAAAGAATAATTAATTAGAATAATTAATCTGGTAAATTATGACCACTGAGCAAATACAGATTAAAAGAAGTAATTACTTCACTAACAGCTCCCTGTGGCCTACTGAGATCAAAGCAGTTAACATTAACTGTTCTTGCACTTAAGATAATTTTTTTACCGTCATTCAAAGTGGTATTTTGTTTTCTGTACTTTTCAAAAACAAAAACTTTGTATAAAACACCAAAATTAATTAATAATGTAATACAACATGGAAGAGCAAGGATTAGTTTTGTTTATAAATTTGAACCAAAGAACAAGAATTTCGTTGTGAAAATGCCAAATCTGAGTACCACAGGTTCAATCATGGGTCCCCCACTATTTATAATTTACAATGAAATCTTTCTTTAAACTTATCTACCAATAGATTTTCTCTTATAATCGAGTCATATCATTTGAAAAATAAATTTTCCCTTCAGGGAAAACTGGTCAAAATCACCAGAAAAACACATTAAGTTATGCGTTAATAAAAAAATCATTGCAAGGCTCTTGAAATAACCTGATTAATTTCCGCTTCAAATCTGAAAAACGATTTTGTTTAATAGTAATATAACTTGCAAGAGTTTAAAATCATTACATTTGTGACATTTGGAATTGGCAAAAAGAGGGAAAATTCGAACGGTTGTAGGTTGTGATGGGGAATTCGTGTCCGAGTGGATCAAAGTCACGATAGCTCGTGGTTAGAGCAGCGGCGTATTCAGCTGAAGGCTGTGGGTTCGAATCCCACTCATACTAATTTTTCATCTCAACCAAAAACCTTACATATAAAGAATAATTAATTGAAAAATAAAAACCTTCACCTTCAAAAATAGGGCTAACAATTGACAATAAAAATTATCTATAGTGGAAAATATAATGGATAAATTTATCATTGTCATTGTTGTCCATACTGTTGAATGGAATCTAAACTTTTCTTCCCATTCTGAATTTTTGGATAGTTCAAAATAAATTTATTATAATCCTTCATTATAGACTTCCTCTCCTTTCATCCTCAGAACTGTCTTTTTTCCTTTACAATTTCCCAGCACTAGCTGACAGAAAGCGTTTTTTATCTATTATTTCTTTACAATATAATCAATGGGCGATTAAATTGTACTGATGTATCACTTTCAATGTCCCAAAACATGCTACCAGACATTCATCTACGTTCAGTGTTCCCTTTAGTAAAATAAATTACATACTTTACTCACCGATAAATAGAATAATGAGAGGAGGAAATAAGATATGTTCAAATAATGATTTTTTTCATCTAGATTTCAGTGGATTTAAGTGTAAATTAAAGGCAATAATTTTATTTTAAAAAATATTAAAATAAATTGAAATAAATATAGTTGTATTATATAAAATATAATGAATCTATTACATAAAATATGTAAATATCGTTTATTGTTTATTATTATTATTATTAGTCTTTCTTGTTGTTTTGTTATTGTTATTTTATCAATTTTCTTTATCTACTACTTAAATTGTTTATAACCTCGTGATTTATATTCGTTGTAAAAGGATCTTTGATCCGTTTGTATATATAAATATACAAATAAATAAAATACGGTGGAAAATATAATAGAAAAAGAAGCCTATATATCGCAAGATCATTTTATGGGCTTGCGGTTTAATGAACATTCAGTTTGGTCGTTTTTAACTAAATCAACGATGATTGGCAGATCAAAATAATCGGAAACGACTGCACAAATTCACGTTTTTTTTTGGGGGGGGGAATCTCGACGGTGTTCCGCAACACTTCTAGGTCGTGAAGGTCGAGCCTATTCTTTGCGCCGTGCATTCGCTTAAGATTATGTTTGACAAAGTGAAATCACTATGCGGCATGCGGTTCGAAAGCTCTACGAATATTTTATCTACAAAGTTTATGGATGTCAAAAGTGGTACTGTTCACATTGAGTACAAAAATAAAATAATCTGCTGCAATTTTAAACAGGTTCATCGTTCTAATGACAAACGTGAATAATCTTAAGAAAATAATTATAGTTAAAGGACTCTCTAGATATAAAAAAAAACATGTCCAGGTTACGATTCTAAACACCACGACAAGGCTAGACAGAATAGGAAAATTGTGCATACACTGAACACACATTACAGGTACTAAAAATACCAATATCTAGAAATAGCTCTTGTCAAAAGGTCGTCCAATGTCGAAATAAGAAACGCAATAGATGAATTCTTCGATTCAACTAGATAAACCCTCTCAACGAGATGGCGTAATTATTTAAATAACCATTTACGTTTTAGTGGTCAATTGACCAAGTTACTTCTTTCAATTAATTATTCTTTCTATGTAAGGTCTTAGTTGAGATTAAAAAAACGTCAGTGTCACAGAGCGGGATACGAACCCACGACCTTCGACTAAATACGCCGCTCTCCGACACCGACTGGAAAATGCAAAAAGAGGGAAAATTCGAACGGTTGTAGGTTGAGAAGAGTTGGTGTCCGAGAGGATCGAAGTCACCATAGCTCAAGTGTTACAGTAGCGGCGTATTTAGCCGAAGGTAGTGGGTTCGAATCCCGCTCTTGACACTGACTTTTTTTTATCTCAACCAAGACCTTAAGTAGAAAGAATAATTAATATTTAAATAACATGCATTGTAACATCGCAATCATCGCTTGTACACCGGCATCCCGAGGGTTGATATGGCCTCTGCTGTTGCGAACCGTCGTTTAAAAAAATATATGTATTTATAACATATATATAATGCTTGTATAATATCTGTAATAAACAATTGGTAAGTATGCTATTAAGTTTCGTGTTTGCTACAAGTCTACTCTGGATAAGACATTACAAATCATTTGTTTGTTACACCCCTCAGAATTTCAGAATTATTACTAATTATATGAAGGTTAGGTTTATGTGTTATATGAACCCTCGGGGTACCGGTGTTTTTGAAAAAAAAAAACATTTGTAAATATTTGGGGTTCGAATCCAGCGGCCCATCATTAGAAACCCGGGATGTTTACCTTAAGTGATGAGCGCCGTGTCAACGCTAAACCGTCGCGGCCACCGACGCCCTATATTTTGTGCCGTGACCAGGATAATACTAGTTTAGTTAGATGATGATGAATATGGTACTAGGAAGTCTGGGTTGTTTTTTCTCCAAGCACTGCAGCTTTCTGGCTTGTTCTAGTTCCTTAGTGCTTGGATCTTCAGAACATCATAGATCTTCGTCTGCCATTCGTACTGCAATTCGGTCACGTTCCGCCTAACCCCGCGTGTTTGTCTTGATAGAGTAGATGAGGTGCTCATTTTTTAGATCATTTCTTGTAAATTTTTCCTCAATACATTTTTCCATTAAAGCCCAGTACGCACTGGGATTCTCAGTTCGGACTCTTTGGCGCGGAACTGCGTCTGGGAGTTTTCTTCCATCCGGTACGCTCCGCAACAATGAGTCTTGAATCTGGTGTGTTGCGTTTTATTATTTTTTGAATCCCATCATGGGATTCTTTACTCAATGTCGCGCAACAATGTCTGAAGATTTGCAAACATAGCGATGTTTGTGGGACGTTTCCTCGGAGGAATAGGAAAGACAGGGGAAAGAAAGTAGACCCTGTGGCTAAGTTAGCCCAAAAATATGAAATGAGGCTTGCATAAGAGTCTCCACTTGCGAGGAAACGGAGAGTGATTGCTAGCTTGTTGGTAGCAGAAACTGGCACCCTAAAATTCGTCTCCTTTTTCGAAATGTCCAACCATTTCCAAAAGACATTCGTAGTCGACTGGACTCAGTGTGACAAGAAGATGGTGCCCATGCTTATCCCCGATCCTTGAATATCCCACGAATCCACCAACGTGGTGGCTTTTTGTTAACTCTTTTTTTACTCCTTAGAGCTAGTAAAGTGCCACTGCAATCCCTGAAAGCGCTTTCGTTCGACATGGCTCAGACTCAAACTAGATGCGGACACGATTTCCGGAGCGACAATATTCACACCTTTTGAATTTTCCCCTTTTTTTGCCATTTTTCAAATGTCGTGTAATCAATATGATTCTCAGCGACAAATGAAACGGCCACGGAGAGCTTTAGTGAAGTATACTTCATTTTAAACTTATTCAATTCACTAGTTTCGTGGTCCGCTTGACCAATTAATATATTACAATTAATTAAGGTTATCGTTGAGATAAAGCATTTGTCGCCGAGAATCATATTGATTACACGACATTTGAAAAATGGCAAAAAAGGGGGGAAATTCAAATGGTGTGGTTGAGATGGGAAGTTGATGTCCGAGTGGATCGAGGTCACGGTAGCTCAAGTGGTAGAGCAGCGGCGTATCTAGCCGAAGATCGTGGGTTCGAATCCCGCTCGTGCCATTGACTTTTTTATCTCAACTGAAAACCTTAATTAATTTTAATAATTATGTGAGTTTCTTCTTGTTGCATGTTTTATCCAAATGTGTTATGTTAAGACCAGAACTTTATAACAAAAAAACCGTCATCTTTCTTTTTCGGCAGAATTAATTGAGCTAATGTATTATTAAGCCAGTTGGATGCTGATACACAAACTTATTGTTATGGGATAACAGCGGAATTCACTCATCAGACAAAAACAATCCAAGAACCTTCTATCAAGTTTTGAAAGGAAAGAAGTAATAGAATTAAAGGAAGAAGGAAAAACTGAGAAGCTTAACAGGATTCTTAATAGGACACTGCAGACTAAAGAAGCAGAAGATTGCAGAACAAAAAAGCATTTGATGAACATTGGTATAACCCAACAAGGCACACAGATTCTGCAAAGAAGCAGAGGACAGACCAGCAGAATTAAGAATATATATATTATGCAGGGTGGGCGACCAAGACCCGAGGGGTTAAATGCCTGGGTAGACTCGTACCCCATCCCTAAAAGGTCCGGGACTTGGTCGGCTCACGTGTCCTGCATAAACCTCTTGGACTTGTTCACAAACCCCAAGATTTTGGACCATTTTATCTCGGGGAGTGATTTGGTGATGTCCTCTCCTTCAAAGATTTCAAATCTAGACCTAGCATACCTATCACATTCTGCGAGGTAATGCATTCTTCTTTTATTTCTCAGAAGCGGCAAAAGGGATCTGGTAGGATACTCGTTACGAAGAGGTGTCTTCTCAGTGGGCAGTGGCCCATCAGAATACCTATCAGCCTCCTAATTCTCTTCCTTGAGATAGAGAATAGCCATTTCGATTCAGCTGGTTTGATCGCCTTAACAAACTCTTTCGATTGCCTGTGTCCGGGGATAAATTCCACTCCCTAAGGAATTGTTTCATGCCCCAGTTATTGATACTCTCTTTACCACCACACCTAACCATGGCGCCACATTTCCCCGAAGAAGGAAGTTTTTGGGATGTACAGCGCAACTAATCAAGTTCCTTAATGAACTAGGACTGCAATAGCTCTTAAAGGGTGCAGTGTACCAAGCACCCCGATTAATACATCTACACCTGTAAGATATCCATTTTTGTATATGTGAAACATTGAAGAATTTGTATCTTTACCGTAAGAAAATGAGCGAACTTTGGAATTCACTTATTGGACATAGACAATCCAAGAATCTTCTAACCAACTTTGGCAAGAAAGAAATCACAGAATGTGTCAAAGGAAGCAGGAACAGACTGCGAATCCTAACGGGATTCCTGACAGGACACTGTAGATTAAATGGGCATTTAAGGAAAATTGGAATAATCCAAGATGGCACATGCAGATTCTGCAAAGAAGCAGAAGAGACACCGACACACTTACTAACAAACTGCGGAGCCACACTAGCCCGCAGGAGGAAGTGTTTTGGGATGTATAATGTGACCACAGAAGAACTACAACCACTGAAACCGGTCCTATTAATCAAGTTTCTTGATTAAATAGGACTCACCGATGTGCTTTAGGCAGAGCACAGGGGATACAATAGCTCTTAAAGGGCGCAGTATACCATACCCTGAATCATTATATCTATCTATCTTTACCGTCCTTGCATTGCGTTCATGTTAAAATAGACATTATTAAATATTGGTGTAACTTTTACAAAACGTCTTCTATGATGCTTTATTTACTCATGCCTGATATTCAATCTGTTAATTTATAGAATCTCAGTAGCAATTCTATCAAAATTGTTATTTTTCCCTCTACCGCGACGAAGACGGTTTGAATTTTTAAAAGCATGACCGGGCCCACGGTGTCAGCGGGACGGACGACCGTCCCTCTGTTATTTCTGGTCGGGGGCCGCGCCTGCGCTGCCATTCTGCGGATAAACCAGTCTGGTCGGATTAACAGGCAGGGGCAGAGGCCGACGTCGTCCACAAAGAGGGGAAAAATGGATATGTCCACAATTGGCCGAATCTGAAAAGCCGAGGCGGGCCCCGCGAACCCCAGTGGCTGCCTATTCCCCATCCAAACGGTACGTACTTCACCGAACACGACCTCCGCGAACACCGCATAAAAATCAATATTACAACTATTTAGAAACATAAACTCATTTTTCATCTTCTTCTCTATTTACAATTTATTCTTTCTTTTGTCTTTCTGCCCGTTCTAAAGCCAGACCCAGTAGATTATGCTAGTCCGGTTGTGCAAATATCCGCTATTTGGTAAGTTCAACTTTTAAACATTACGCTTTTATTCATTTTTTTTAAATAAAAATATATCACACTGAACTCGTTTAATTACGCATTTACTGAGATTTATTTTATACGCTCATCTATTCTTACCCTCCGTACACACAATATACAAACATTCAGGCAACCACATCACACATATTAAAACTAGAAAAATAAAAAATTTCCTGAAAGGGTTTATTTTATTTTTTATTTTTTTGTGAAACGATCAAAACGGAATGTTCGACCTCGTATTTTTTTTATATAGAGGAAGCAATCGATCAAGGTGTTCTATACCCTTAACATGCTTAATAAATTCCTTGTCGATTTTGGCCTGTTCAATGTTTACTATGTACTATTGTATTCACCTATTCAAACACAAAACATAAATAATTTGAATCGATATTGATGTTGATACCGAGCAAAATATTTGTAAACAAAATCCTTTTAATTTGTTTTTTATCTTTAAAATCTTTTTTAAATTTATTAATAGATTAAATTGATATTGCTTTTCACAATGGAAAAAGTTCCGTGAAAAAAAAAAGCAATTTTTCGGCGTGAACCGCACGTGTTTACGCATTACGGCACTTAAATACGAGCGACAAAGGGGTGGAAAAAATCCCAGCCGGCAGATCAAATTGTTTTCTTCGTCAACATGTTCAGATATACATTAAAAATGTGAAGTTCGCAAGCCTTAGGCTTATAAATTATTCCAGCAATAAGTTGAGGTTGGAACACGTAGATACACTTTTTATGTATAAGTATTTTTTTATACTCCCGTTTCAACAATGTGATTTGTTAGCAAGACTTAGATTTGTAAATTAAATTTAATACGCTAGCATTCCAACAATAAGGGGGTCGGAAAACTTGGGTACTTCTTTTATATAAGTTTTTTTTTTTTTATATTCTCGTCTCAAAAATGAGGTTTATTCGCAGGACTTAGACTCGTAAAGTAAATTAAAATATGCTAGCAATAAAAGAGTTATAAAATTTGGGAACACTTGTTATATACAGGGTGTCCCAGTTCCTTCTAACGAAACTCAGGGAATCGATTCTACTCTTCGTTTGGAGCAAAAAATGCTCAGGAGAAAATTTTCGGAAAGTTCTCTATTTTGAAGATATTCATCAATTTATGTTTTTTCAACTTTTCACTACCTTACCATATAAAAACGCTTACGACTTCCAAAATGTTTAGACTACAACAAATCCAATTACACCATTTGAAAGAACGCTAAATTTGCTGTAAGATACTTCTTTGCAATAATCTGAATGACATAAAATGTTAGCCAATATCAGTTTGAAGGGGGGGTAGAAATAAATCAATTAGAACTCGCTTTGTAAAATAAAAATGACACATCTGTAATCTCACAAAAACCATACCAGAAAGCTTCATACAATAAAATGCAATGGTTCTTCTTGTAGCAAGCACCTAACAACAAAGGAGGAACTTTTCAGAGGAAATGCTCAAATTTACCTTAGCTCACGTTTTCGAACATTCAATTGTTATTTTCCAACTCTGCTAGAACGTTATTTAAAAACCTGGATATATCAACGTAAAGCATATTAGATGAAGAAGTTTTTGTGAAATTTGACAAGTTTTAGGTATTTTTTTGTAACCTCAGTAGAACGTGCAATCATGACCAAAATTTTAAATTTTGTAATTTTGACATGTTCCAACTGATATTGGCTAACATTTTATGTCATTCAGATTATTGCAAATAGAAGTATCTTACTGCAAATTTAGCATTCTTTCAAATGGTGTAATTGGATTTGTTGTAGTTTCAACATTTTGGAAGTTGTAAGCGTTTTTATGTGGTAAGGTAGTGAAAAGTTGATAAAACCTAAATTGACGAATTTCTTCAAAACAGTGAAATTTCCAAAAATTTTCTCCTGAGCATTTTTTGCTCCAAACGAAGAGTAGAATCGATTCCCTGAGTTTCGTCAGAAGGAACTGGTACACCCTGTATAGGTTCTTTTTGTTATTCTCGTCTTCAACAATGAGACTTATTCGCAGGACTTAGGCCTGTGAATTAAATTAAAATACGCTGGTAATTCTGCAATAAGTTGTGGTTGGAAGTTGAAAAACGTGGATACACTTTTTACGTATAAGTATTTTTTATATTCTCGTCTTCAAAATGAGATTTATTCGCAGGATTTAGATTCGTGAACTAAATTAAAATATGCTAGCATGCCAGCAATAAGTGGAGTTGGAAAACTTGAGTAGTTTTATATATACAGGGTGAATTGCTACTCGTGCTACAAACTTCTCCAGTAGATTCTTGACCCTAAAATGAACAAAAAAGTTCATATTGTCCATGGTCCGATTCTCAACCATTTCAGAGTAATTTCGCTTTTTATCGATTTTGAAAGATATCACGTCCTGGCGTCGGAAAATCGTGATATCTTTTAATCTAAACATTTCTCTTAAAATCTATAAGCACCGTTGAAATCCCCGTTAATTTTTAGAGAGAATCAAAATCATAATTCCATTGAAATTTTTTAATTTAATTTAATGCCCATTTAGTATGTAATGCTTAAGAAGTTTACAAACAGCTAGAAGGTCAAGGAAGAAAGACCCAAACGTTTTGCCACCTTCATCTTCTTATTGAAAAATTAACGGGGATTTCAACGGTGCTTTTAGATTTTCAGAGAAATGTTTAGATTAAAAGATATCACGATTTTCCGACGCCAGGACGTGATATCTTTCAAAATCGATAAAAAGCGAAATTACTCTGAAATGGTTGAGAATCGGACCATGGTCAATATGAACTTTTTTGTTCATTTTAGGGTCAAGAATCTACTGGTGAAGTTTGTAGCACGAGTAGCAAGTCACTCTCAAACATTAGCAATCCTTGAACCACCATTTTTTCTCTTTTTGTCATCAACATCTTGGTCTCACAACCACTAAATAAGAAAATGACGAGTGCGTTGGAAGCGTTATTAAATCAGGTAGTTTTCCTCAAATTTGCTGCCTTCTGAGACTAAAATTAGAAACTCTGGATTACTTTATACACTTTCCGATTTACACAATTTTCCACTCTTTTTGTAGTTCTGGCTGAAATAAAACACAAAAAATTAGCCCAAACATTTTGGCACCGTCATCTTCTTATTGAAAAATTAACGGGAATTTCAACGGTGCTATTAGATTTTCAGAGAAATGTTTAGATTAAAAGATATCACGATTTTCCGACGCCAGGACGTGATATCTTTCAAAATCGATAAAAAGCGAAATTACTCTGAAATGGTTGAGAATCGGACCATGGACAATATGAACTTTTTTGTTCATTTTAGGGTCAAGAATCTACTGGTGAAGTTTGTAGCACGAGTAGCAATTCACCCTGTATATATATATATATATATATATATATATAGGTTTTTTTCGCCTTCAAAAAGGAGGCTTTCGCAGGATTTAGATTTATAAATTAATACGCAAGTTCGCAATATATTTGTTTTGCGTTGCGTGAAATAAGTCTCGATAACGTTACTCCCTTAATTCTCATGTTTCTCATGAATAAATATACGGAGACGTCGAAATTAAAATTGCATGCAACCTGACATGCAAGACGAATGAATATGTTTTAAGCGGGGAACTACGCAACGCTACGCCTTGGCGCACGTTGGTGGGTTGTGCACATCTGTTCGAGGCAAGCACTTCTGAGGATGACATGGAAGAAATGGCAGAAGCAGCGATCTGCTTGCTTTCAACGACGAACAGACTTATGTTCAGGAAGTGAAAGTTTCTATATTAAAAAAGGAAAAAGTGCTTATCGATTCAGTATTTCTGTTTTGTATTTTCGGACGCCACAACATAAATTTTATGAACTAAATGAAGCAACAGAGGAAAGGATCCGGAAAACTAACAAAAATTATTATATACAATTTATCATATATAGCATATATATAAAACCTAATTTAACTTTCTAATGCTAATCATTTTCGAAATATAGGGGGTAGGCCATCCTGTTACAAAAACCATACCCCCTCACGCTCATCCATAGGGCATAACTCAGAAACGGTCGATCCTATCAAAATTTTCCTGTCAGTAAAAGTGGCATAAAATAAGCTCTAGAATCAAATTTCAATAAAAATATGGAATTTTTACCTAAAATAACAAATTTAGTGTCATTTCCCAGCCAGATGAGAAAGTTATGTTAAATCTGTTACCACTATGCGATTCCTAGCCAAAATTAACTTGGAGCTTGTATAAGACCATTTTTCGCTAAAGTTAATCGTTTCTGAATTAAATGGGTGGTCTATACAAGTTGATACACCCTGTATATTACACTCAAGACAAAAAAAACCAGACACCGGAGATATTTTGTTGTTTATTTCAAACTATACGTATTTTTATCGTTATATTAATTACAACTTAAACGAGATCAGAACTTCATGAGTTTTGATTAGAAAAATATTTAATTATGACGGTTTGAAAGAAAATTCGCCCAACACCGGAAAATAATTCAGTGAAAAAGTGTAATTTAACTAACTTTTTTTTAATCTAGTTTTGCTTTTAATGCGTTATTAAGAACAAAACGAGGTAATAAATTGTTAATTAAATTCACTAATTCAGTAAATGGTATTCTGGTCTTTTGATCAATTTTCTGTCAAACCATCAATTTAAATAATTTTGATTAAGACTCATGAATTTTTGATCTCGTTTAAAAAGTTAGTGTCACGAACGGGATTCGAACCCACGACCCTTTAAAACAAAATACATCAATCCATTATGTTTAGTGGTCTAATAGTCGAAGGTCGTGGGTTCGAATCGCGCTCGTGACACTGACTTTTTCATTTCAACCAAGACCTTACATAAAAAGAATAATTTGGTCAATCAGACAACTAAACATAATGGAGTTATTTTAATTGTTTTTATTTATTTTTTATAAAGAAAAGATAGGTTTTAAGGGAAATTATACTTAACTTTTACAAATTATGATTTGAAAAATTAACTTTTACTTAACTACTTAACACTTAATTTAGCTCACATTAAAATAAGCAGGTTGTAATTAATATAACGACAAAAATACATACAGTTTAAAATCAAGAACAACAAAAATATGAGTGTCCGGTTCTTTGTTTTTGAGTGTACTAAACGAAAATCTGTACATTGGGGTTTTTTTTTTTCCCCATCCACCTCCCCGCCGTACCTGAGGGAGACCCCATACCGGCGGACCTCGGCCACTAGACTGTCCTATATTCTTGTATGGGGGAAAATGGAAGCATAACGCCTCGCTCTAAACGAGGGACACGTGGAAGGTTATGCGTATATATATTTTTCCTCTCTGTACTACTTAAATTGACCTAATCTAATAGGTCTCCCCCTTGCTGGTTACTCCTTTCCACACAGTAATATCATACAATCATTACATAAAATTTCAAAATTAAAATGATAAAACTATATAAAGTTACAAAACAATATAAATATACTAATTTAATCAATAAAGAACAATCACAGTTTTAAGTACTATATAACAATGTTAATTTATTTTTAAAGAAGTAACCAGCCCGGAATTATCTGTACTAAGGTTACACACTTAAATATATCACAGTTTAATCACAGGTGGTTTAGAAAGTTTTTTTTTCAGGTACTTGGTTTACTACCCGCTAGGATGCTCTGTGTAAGCTGTTTGAACACATGATACGTTTGCTCGCTTTTCACAAGTTCCTTCAATTCTGGAGGCCATATATTCTGAAAACTGTTTCGCAGGTCCTGACGAAGTTGTACAAAGCTTGGGCAGAAGAATAGCTTGTGTCGTACGTCTTCACGAACATTGCATAACTGACAGTTTGGGGTATTAGCTCTCTTGAATTTGTGCAGATAAACTGCAAAGTTTCCATGCCCCGTAAGCATTTGTGTGGACCAAAAATCTGGTTGCACCCAACTCTGCTTTTTTCTTTCTTTAATGATGGGAAAGAACTCATAAGTAAGCCTGCCCTTGATACTACTTTCCCATCTGCTTTGCCAGGTGTCGGTTACCCATTCGTTCAGAAAAGTTTGGCGCTGGCTGTTGGGTGCATTTCTTAACCAATTAGCTTCATGTTCCTCTAAGCCGGGTAGTCTTGGTAGCAATCCCTTCTTCAGCTCTCTCTTTGCATTATGGACTTTTATGACCAAGTCATAATTGGGGTTGGTTGCATCGCGTAGCGTACTGTTGAGTGGCGTTGCGTCGAGTGTGTTACAAGCTTTCTTCGGAAATATTTTTGAACTTTATAACCTGAAATATCATTTTTGACGGGTTTTCTACATAGTTGCTAAGAAATAGTCGCTACAGCATTGCTGCGACTGGAGAAAAAATCTTCAACTTCAAACCTAAAACCTAAATTTTTGTCAAAAAAAGATTGTTTTTAGATCCGACTAAAATTTTCAATTAACAAATATATTCTGCGTGTATCTTTCATCTGTTTTATTAATAATTTTTAATTAATTATACTTTTTATCTTATCTATGGTTTTTGTTGAGATGAAAAAGATAGTGTCACGAGCTTTTTTATCTCAACCAAGACCTTAGATAAAAAGTATAATTAATTAACAATAATTAATACGGTCAATTATAACTACTAAATATACGTGTGGTTTATTAATAATGTTTTAAAACTCGTTCTTACATGGGAAGGTGTGAATCAGTTTAAATGAATTTAAAATTGCGAAGATTTAGTTTTTAAAACACCATGGTTAGCTTGATTTATTTGTATTTTTAACAATATTTTATAAACAAAAAAAATAGTTAAACAATTGCTTTTTTTAGTGTTTATCGTTCTATGCTCGTTAAAAACAGCAATTTCTTGCTTTGAACCTGTTGATATTAATCCAGAGAAACCCTTTCATTACTTATTTAACATCATCATACAAATAAATATAAATTATCTAATTTATGTATAAACCATTGAAACATTAAGTAGTGAAGCTTCAAAGTTTACATATTTCAAGGCTAAGAAATAAATAACGATTTTTCATAAAAGCTTTGTTCTACGCATTGGAAAATTAATAATATGAAAGAGGTTTTTCTTTGGGTTGTCATATTGCCGTCGTCTATTTCATTGCATCCTATTTCAGTTTTAAGCACGGCAATTCAATTCCATCACTAATCAACTTGTTATTTATGCTCGTATGTTTATGCTCAAAGTTTTTTATAGGGATTCGCAAAAAGCGGACGATGAAATGTTGGCGTCGTTAATCTGAATAATAATCGGCGTTTTATGTCAAAACATGGGGATGTTATGGTTGACATCATTCACAGGTACGTCACGTATTAAGTATTGACCTTTTTTTTAATTTACTTTTTTCTTTAAATTTATTTAATCAAAAGCTGTTGTCGTAGCCGAAGTATGCTTTACACGCGCTGAATTGCCTCTAGTATTCAAGATAAAGTCCTAGGTGGTTACAAAAGTTATTTTAATTAATTATTATTTTTATATAAGGTCTTGGTTGAAATTAAAAAGTTAGTGTCACGAGCGGGATTCGAACCCACGACCCTTTAAAACTAAGCACAGTTGGTTTTAAAGGGTCGTGGGTTCGAATCCCGCTCGTGACACTTCCTTTTTCATTTCAACCAAAACCTTACATAAAAAGAATAATTAATTGAAAGAAGTAATTTGGTCAATAGACAACTAAACATAATGTTATTTTAATTGTTTTTATTTATTTATTGAAAAGAAAAGCAAGGTTTTAAAGCAAATTGTACTTAACTTTTACAATCTATGATTTGAAAAATTAACTTTTCCTTAATTACTTAACACTGCATTCCTGATTAAGAGGAATTATTTTAATATACTGCTTTCTTCTCCTAGCTACATAATTGTAAAGACCTAATATCATTATATCAATTCTAATGAGCCAAATTTCACTAAGATTGCATCCTTTTAAGTATTCTTTTATCAAGAAAGTTACGTTAGAAATTCTTGCATCTTGCAAAAATATTTTAGTCATTATATTTTTTTATTATTATTACTGAGCAAACACTTTTGTAACTACCTTGTAGGCTACCCCCGCTCAAATTGAAGTTCACTTCTTTATTTTGTAGGTTGCCGTTAAGCAAACCCTTCTATAAATTTCCATCTAGATAGTTCCAATTTTTTCATTTTTTATTCCCCCCCCCTCCAATAGAAACAGAATACTGGGCAGAGGTTATTAAATTTTAAATTTATTGGAATAAAACAAATCTGTAATGAATGGTTTGTGGGTGATCTTTCACTAAACTGTGGTTTTTCTTCTAAAACTTACCACAATCTGCCTGTTTTCTTTGCATTAAATACAAACAAAATCGTTTAATAATCACTTTTAAACATTCTTAAATTATTTTGTCGACATTTATCCCTACGTATTTAAAAAAAAGAGAAAAGTTCACGGGCTCTGTGAAAAATATCAAGTTAGAAAGAACAAACAAGGCAGAGGAAAACTTTAATTAAATAAACACAAAAGAACGCTTATATCAAATATCACCCGAGGATATTCAGAAATGAGGATAATTAAAAATGTACCATTAATTAAACTTTAGTTTTACATCTACCAACTGACTTCTGCTCAGTCCAAATTTCTGCTGCCTTTTTTATCAACGCCGCTTTGCCTTTTATGTTACTGCGCTTGTTAAGTTTTTGAGAATAAATGTTGAATATTGCATAAAATTTGAGAACGGGTTTCAATAAATGGTCATAACTTTAAATGTGTTAAATTATTTAATATGTTTGCAAAAATCATTTTTCAACATTAACTAGAGCCCGGATTTATATGCAATAAAAAAAATCCTCAAATTTGCAATATTATATACACTAAAAAACTTCAAATATAACATGTAATTTGCTTTAAAAACATTAAAATTTGCAATGTCAGAGATAACACTCCACTAATAATTAAATAATTTCTTGTTAATAGACTCTTTTGTCTAGTGCATATTCTTTTTGAAACAACAGAACTGAAAAATTACACTCACACAAAATATCATATAATTCAAAAGAGACTAACACTGATTGTTTTTGTTTCAAATGAGGCTCCTATTTCTATTCACAACCAGACTACCTCAAGAAAATTAATTTTTCAGGAAAGGCAATAAAATGCATCCAAAAGTTTTGGAATTAGCGAGGCCTCAAATAAGATTCCAATTATTTCTAGAGAATTTGAATGTTTTGATTTGTTTATCAAATCAAATTTTATGCTCTGATCTTTTCCTTTCATGTTCTCAGTTGTCTAGTTTATTTTTATTTTGTTCTAATAAAAAAATTGCAATATAAAATGTGCAAAATAAAATTTGAACCATTGTACCACGGTGGTATTATTCTGACAAATAACTGATCACCATGGTCGTAAGTATTAGTGAAAATAATACACAATTGCATACAAATCTGGGCTCCAATTATAACATTTACACCTTAATATAACTAATGTCAATTTATGTTTTTCCATAAAACCATTGAACAGAAATAAGTAGTATTTTCAAAAATCCATTTTTTTTTTTTTTTTTTGTAAAAATCACCAAGCTTGTAATTTGTACGTGAAACTGTTTCTTTTTACTAATCATTTATATTAGCGACTTTTCTTTTTTCATTATTCAATTCTTTTGCAAGTAAATATAACGGATTGAAATATTTTAATTGGTACTAATTGTCTGATTCAATAAACTTGACAAGTCCTTTTATCATTTGTAATAAGCAAAAACGATTTCATTCTCTAATTATTCCTCGTTAAAATTTTTATCTCAAATGACGAAAACCAGTTATTAAAATGGCCATGGGCAAAATAGTCTGTTAGTTAATTTATACACAACACTAGAATAGGCTGAGTAGTTGCTTTGTGTCCATTAAAAATATTATTTAAAAAACATTTATCTGCGATATTGATAGATAGATCATATATTCAACATGCTGTATTTTTATATCCTTTCATAAAGTATATTTTAAACAAATTGCATGCAACAACAGCTTTCAGTGTTCCACTTTCAACCTTGTTTTTTTTCTTTTTCTTTTTTTTCCCCCAAAAGCTTTTCTATCTATGGCTTAAGGTTTAAAGCTTCGTTGAAAAGGAATAAAACCTGCAGTCCTACTGAACACAACAATAAATATGTTTATTTTGTTTTTTAAGACAGTTTTATGTGTAGGTGTGTGAGAAGTGAAAGGATTGGTTTATGAAAAAAAAAATTTTGGAAATTTATAGTTGGGTCTATTATTAAAAGGATAATCATCAAAAATGTATCAATTTTTTTTAGAGGGAAATTGATATGATCTTATCATATTCAATAATCTATAAAATCCTGAAATACCACTTTTGAGTCAGAAAAAAAAACGTTTAAAAAAATTTACTAATATGAAAAAAAAAATTTATGTAATATCTGCTGATTTTTTCAGTCATTGTGTTATCCCATATTACAGTAGCTCAAGCTTGTAGGAGATCAGGTAAGTAGAGCCCGCAAAATATGCTGGGGACCATTATACGTTCTGTAAAGTGTAATATTAACAATAGAGACGTGAATGAGCGAGCGAGTGCGTCGAGAAAAGATAAGTGTGTATGTCAGTGTGTAGGTATTACATGTTAAACGTTAGACAATGTTTTCGTTTCTGGTCAAATTCCATTAATATCTTAGCTGTTGTAAATAATAATTTAAACGTGGATATATCGATGTTCGTGTGTCGATGTCCTTCGGTGGGATTCAGAAGAAGCCGCAGGCTTTCTTCCCCTCAATGCCGACTTCGCCTTTGCTCCTCTTCAACAGCGGATTCGTAATTCTTGCTAATTATAAATTTCAAATTGTATCCTGTAACATCATTTATTAATTGATCTATTGGGAGAACCTTTTTCTTAAAAACCACAAATCTATTAATGTATTATTTTTTTACCCATTTCTCATTTCATTTGTTTTCCATTTTAATAAAACAATATTATTAAAATCATTAAAATAATTAAATTTATAATTGATCTATAAATTATAATTTTCTATTGTGATTCTGATAGAACAGAGGGACATACAAGCCAATATGTAATTAATAAAAATTAATAATTAATAATGTGAATATTATTTAAGGATATGTTTTCTATTATAAAACACAATTTATTTATAGGTTAAAAGAGTAGCAAAGGCGTAATCGCTTGACTACGGTATTGCTGTAGGCATGTCTCCTTAGAGTGTAGTTTATTAACTAATTCATTAATAAATTAGTATTTTATAAATGCCATTAACTTACTAATTTACTAACTGTTGAGTGATATTTTCACAGTGGTTTTATTTGCTGCTATCCACCTAGCCTCTTCGGAATGTCAGAGTAAGTTGTCTTTCTACATTTGCCATTTTCAGTTTTTATGTTTGTTTTTATCGAAAAAAAAAAAACATTGAAACAATTTGTGATGATTATTTTATAAAAATCAGTTAAGACAATTTTTTCAATAATATTCATAGAGAAAGTGAAACCTTCTATGAATATACCAAGCTATGTTCTTACTTAATGAAGCGATTTTTTTTCTTTTTTTAAATCTTTATCATTTGAAATCACTTGAAACAAAAAGCAATTTAGAAGTTGCTTTATTTTTCCTTTTTTTTGGTTAGTAAATTAAAGAAACATTAATATTTTTCAGAGACAAGATGGCTTCCAAAGAGGCCTAATACCCTCTTTAGCCTTGCATAATTTTTGATTGTAAATAATTTTAAAAAATGAACAAGTATAAATGCTACATTATAAAACCTTTCATACATTCTAATTAGTGAAATATATCAGTGGGTAAAATTTTGAAGTTTCGAGACTAATATAAAGATGAAATTTTCTTTAAGACCGGCTATGACTGTTTATTATAATAAAAATGAAGAAGTGCTGCCAATATTTCATTAATCACGAGTAAAATCTAATAATTTATACTTGCCAATGATTATACTTGTTCTTTAGCTTGTGTGAAAATCTGAAATAATATTTATTGTCATAAATTAATAGATAAGACATTTTTAGTCGCCTAGAAATTGTTTTTTTCCCTTTTGTTTCTTTTAAGCCCGCTCTATATACTGTTATGAATGTGACTCTTGGAAAGATCCGAGGTGTAAGGATCCGTTTAATTACACCGCACTCCCTCGAGACCAGCCACCACTCCAAACATGCAACGGATGTTGTGTTAAGATGGTGCGAAACTCAAAAACAGGTAGGTGTATTGAAAACGGAATGGATGATTGAAATGGGGAAAAATTAAATTGTCGGTTTGCCCTTGCAGCGTATGAGAGCGTCCGCCGGACCTGCACGACACAGCTTCAAATCAACTTATTTATGGTCGACCACGTGTGCATGCTGGAAAGTACTGGGACGGGTCACATGTGTTTCTGTGAGGAGGACATGTGCAATTCGGCTCATTGGGGCAAGAGACCCGCTCTGTTCCTCTTGCTCGCCCCCTTAGCCTTGCTCTTTCACAGATAAACCAACCTCATTATAACCCCTGTCTTCCCAAACATAGCCTGTAGACCTAGTGGTGTAATTTTTGAGAAAAAAAAACGGCTTGGCATCTGTGCTCAGGGAGTCGGTAAGGGTTCTAGGGTCTCTAACTTGACAGATTAACAATTTGAGACAATAAAGTTTAAGAAAGTTAAGGCCCGACAAATGTGTTGGAGTAGCTTGTTTGAACACTTTCAAACAATCCACAATCCTTCATAGTATAAACATCACGTAACTCCTTACTCGAAATTAAAAAGTACAAATTCCAATGTTTGACATGTGAGAGAATGCATTTGCTGTACCAAAAGAACTGTCGGATAAATATTAACATCATTAACTCAAACAGTGTTATTTATGCATGGTGAATGGAAATATTAGAGCTTCATTTTTTATTAATTAACGTTTAATTTGGGCATTTACTATAGTTTGTCACGTTGTCACTCCAGTTTTGAATAAATTCCAACAAATCGAATTTTGGGATCAACACTATCCTAAATTATATCATAAATATTTCTTATATAAACTCACTGTCAGTACAAAAAAAAATCCCTACTTGCGCAACTTTATTAATCAACATACATATAATATATATTTATATTTCATTGATAATGTTTAAAGGATCACATTTTTTAAATTTGTAGATTACAAGCACTGTCGATATTTCTGTATCAGCATAGAGAGCAACTGTAGAAACTTAAAAGGCAGAACGGTTGGTCTGATTGTAAAATTGCAGTAGAACTTTAAGCAATCTGCATGGAATGTGATATAGAAGAAGGGTCTATTATTTTTGTATTGTTACAATGATTTTTAGAATTTATTTAATTTTTTGTTTGAATGAGATATTTTGTTAGTGATTTCTTTACATAAAACAATGTATATGGGATTTTTGTGATTTTAGGAATGCAATCTAATTATAGATTAGTTGCTTGTAGAATAAGTGCTCAATACTAATTTTTATCAATCGCTAATTATCCATACGGCATATTGAGAGAAATGGAGAGAGAAAGCCGGGGTGATAATATCGACAAAACCCTCTCATTGAAAATATGTCTACCGTCCAAGAACAACATGAGGGATTTAGTATTTATCGCCCCGGCGGATTGCAGCAGTACAATTGGACATAAGAACATCAATTTTTATGTTAAATCGATTAATCTACTATAAATGGCATGTCGCAAAGCAAGAACTCAATCCTAACATCTACCCCTGGAAAAACACTAATTAAGCATGCCTACACCTTTTACCAATCTCACTTTCGTTTAAACATTAAGTAACCACTGTAAATATACATATGAAAATTATTTTGTATCTGACGTAGCACTACTACACAAGAAAATTGTATAACACCTGTAAATATTCCAAACAGACATTTTTGTGCAAAGCATTAACACACTTTGGCTTGATGAAAGCTGTGCATGCAAATTCTTCCTTAGACCTCTGTCTGATACCAACAGTAAGAGTGAGTAGCTAAACCCCAAGGTGAACATAATTCTAATTATAATGAAATGGATTGTGTGGTGGAGAGGCCGGGGAGAATGAGCCACCACGATTGCGACAATTGTCCTGCACTCACAGATTTAGGCCCGACGATCGATCCCCAGGGTCGGTAGTCGGGCCCGCGTTTGGCCCCGACTTGGTTTACACTGTTTCACAGAGCGTCTGCTCTCTGGAAAGGTGGAAACACACTTTTCTCACTGGACACGATCACATGTCCAATGCACACACATTTATTAAAAAATAACAAGTAAGAAACTCAATATTTCCTATTCAAAACAATATTTAAAAAACTAACGGATGGCCATACAAAGTATTTCTTTAGGTTTCTGGTTTACTTTTTTTTAAACTTAGCTTCTTACTTGTTATTTTTCTCCTGGGCGGGTTTAACTTAGATTTAAGTAAAATTTCTACTTTAAATCTGCCCTTTTGATTAATCTGTGCCTTTTGCCTAGATTTCATATGCAACAGGCATAGGTTAATTCATCTCTCATGTTGCCAATGAAGTCTTTTTTCCTAATATTTTAAGTCAATTGTAATCACTCGTCTGGCTTTTGTTTTCCTGTTCTACTCTTTAAAATGCAATTGGATATGGCACAGTGTACCTTTGTAACACCAAAAAAGCACTTTGTAAGCTAAAAATTTATATACTGTCACTAAAAACCACATTTATATTTAATTAAATATAATTACTTTTGAAAAAGAAATTATTAAGGAGTGAGTTTTTTAAGCATATATACATGGCATGTATATATAGCATAATGAAAATATTTTCTCAGCCAAGAAGCTGTTGCCATTTGAATACTTATAATAAATAGATTTTACATTTCAAAAAATTTGTTCTACTGATGAATTGATGAAACAATATTTCATCTTTATTAATTTAATTAGTTTCTCTAGGAAAGTGATATTTAATTAGTGATTGATGATAGTTCTTAAATTTGAATATCAACAATTTAGCAGTCTCAAATTTTTATCCTTGTTAAAATAATGTTTATATTTTACGCTTAGAGATTTTAATAATATGCATTATTATGTATTTATCATTTTTAAAACTAGCAAGTAATGTCAATGACTATAATTAGATACTGATAATTTATTGATTTAATGAGTTAAGGTGTTCAAGTTCATGTAAAATGAATATGAAAGAATTTACAAATCATGCTAACTTCAAAAAGAAACAAAGAAATTTCTTTTGGCTATACCAACAATACCTTAAAAATATTTAATAGCCATTTTATGCTGTGAAATTAAAATCATTCTTATCAAAAAAATTGTTTTTTATGCATATTTCCTATTCCTAAACGACTGGCAGTTAATAATTTCAAATCATATTCTTTTTTGATGATACATTCTTGAGATTGTTCACCTTTCAGTGAAAGTTTATTCTTTAATCATTACACTTTGTTTAAAAAAAATCCAACAGAATTTGTAATTTATAAATTATAGTTGTATGTAGATCTAAATGTAAATATTTTATATGTAATATTAAAAATGTTACAAGATAAAGGAGGAGTTCAGTTAGGACACTGTTTAGGCTATTTTAAACATGTATTTTCTAATTTTCTCTGTCGTAATTTTCTAGTCGAGTCTTGGGCATTAGTAAGCTCAGATGTTGAAGAATCCTCAAGATTTCCAGTAAAGGCAGTTGAAAAATAGCATCAGAGGTAACCGAAGATAGCCCTGATCTTCATCTTAGAGCACATTGTGAATGATAAAACTGTTGAGCTGTGTCGGACACTTGGAATGAGAAAATATCATCTATTTGTGGAATTGAGGTTTCATGCCTCTATTACTTGTATATAACCACCATCATAAGAAACATATATTTAAATTGGCCACATATGTTGGTGTGTTGGTGACCATAAAAATACTGTGTCTGTTTCATGGAACGTTATTAAAAAGCAATCCATAAAAGCTTGTTCTATGTAAATATATTATACTATAGATGATGGAGGGAAATTAAAAATATTCCAGGTCAAGGTGATTAACAACAAATTATTCTCAAGCAGAGATATTTCCAATAAATTATAAATAATACGTATTTATTCAAACAAAACAAAAAGAAAATGTAACTATGATTTTTATTTCACAAATAACAATTTAGTGAGTAGAAAAATACAATTTATCGATAACATTATTAATTTTCTATTATCTGAAGTACTGATGAATTTAACAATTGTTTTTCTTCAAATTTATTAGGAATAATTGTTAATCCATTATTTACAAAACCAATATTTCCAAATTGTCAAAAACATCAAACAGGTAAATAAACGCTGCTCAAAAACTATACTTCAAACAGTATTTCTCCTATTTACAATTTGTATTGTAAACTTCATAAATAAATTAAACAGTCTCAGTTGGTACAGCCTTTCCAGTTTTTAGCTCCTCAAGTTCTTCGTACAGAATCTTCCTCGAGTATTTCCTTGAGAAAATTACCGAGCCCAAGATGGCTCCTATCATGAGTAGAGAACAGAAGGTGAAAAGGTATTGAAACTTTTGAAGCCCAGTCACGTCGGCGGTATCACCCCCAAATTTCATTGTGAGAGTGAAGCAGGTTATTATATTCATCGGGACCCTAAACCAATTTGCAAGAGTGGCTCGGTAGTCTTCTGGAATTATGCGTGATCTCAGGTAGCCGACTGTCGGAAAGTACAGACCGATGGAAAATTCAAAAACGAGAAAGGCCAATAAACAAATTATACTCATAGTTTTGTTGGTGATGGGGTCGTGATCCTGAACATGGGCAACTATGTTCGTAAGGCAAATCGTCACGACTATGTAAGTACCCGTCGCCAAGATGGATGTGAATATAAGGAGGTTTTGAGGCAGCCACCGTCTAGATATGAGCAAGGAATAGAATTTTGACCCACACATCAGGGTCACCATGAACAGTGAGAACACGAGGCCCAACGGGGGTTGGAGATCAGCGAGGATCGGAGTCCACGAAAATATGAAAGTATACATCACAGATTCGAATATAGACTGTACCAAGCCCAGATAGAGAAGAATTCCATCGTTCTCGGTTAAAATACGTAAAGGAGTGAAGAAATTTACAAAAATGTCATCTCGGGGTTTGGCTAAGGCGACGTGTTCTTTCCAAGTCGATTGTATTACCAAAAGGGACAAGAGTAAAAAAGGGATGGCGAGGATGAAAGGTGATACGTGGCCAAGTGCAAAATAGTCGACGAATAACTGGGCCACCATTCCTGCTAATATAGCAGAGAGGCCGGAGTAAAATGTCGCTTTAGTGAATGTCACATTCAACCACTCGACTGGAAGCTTATAAAAATTGAGATGTTCATTGACATACCACGCCTCGAATGTAGTAAACAGAATCGAGGTGCATATTCCACCAAGTATCCTTCCAATCAATAAAACATTAAAATTTGGGCTAGTTTTTGTAAGGCAACTTACACTGTAGAGGAGTGTGAAAATGGAGCAAAACACCTTCCGGCCGTACCTGTCTGCAAGCTGGCCGACCACACTGCCAAACACACAACTGGAAGCGAATCCCGTGATGTATAGTATGGCTATGGAGTCGTCTGAGTAGCCATAGTCTTTATATATCGTGTAGATGTACGGCCCTTGAAGCCAATCGGCAAATGTGGCGAGGTAGAGGGCAATTATATAGCATCTCTGAAGATTCTTGTAATGAATGTTGTGCGGCTCGGCAAGCGTATGACTTTTCTTGTCCACTACTAGTGCTCCGACTATAGCTACAATTACCACACCGATCAAAAATTTGTAATACATCTTTAAAGTTATCTCAGTAATAATTCTATTCTATGTTTAAAGAGAAAAAAAAAACCACTCTCATAGCATGATTTACACAAGATCAATTTGTTGAAGTATACACAAAGAAAATTTAATGGTTGTTAAGTTTATTTAAGAACGTGCATTACACCTTCACCCAAATAAATACGTAGAATGTGGAAAAGCCCAGAGCCTCTTTTTAGTGCCTTATTTTATAATTTTTTTAAACTGTTTACACCATCCAATCTGTGACAAAGAATAAAAGAGTATTTTTATGATTTTAATTAGACAGAAAAAATATCATTAAATCAGCGTGTATGATATATGATTGAGGTTTCTTATGACAGCAATCAAACATGCATGTTCAAATTTTACAAATTGGTTCCTAATCAATGTCATCATCAGGGTTAAACCAGCACAAATTACAATTAATCACATTAGCAACAATTATTTCTTAAGTTAAAATTTCAAAGACACATCACACTTACTACTGACTTAATAATTTAATATAAACAACTAAAGTTTATTCGTTAACTTTTTTTAATATTTGTAATTTATCATTACAAAATTGAAACTCTCTTCCATTTATTACATTTGAAAATATTAAGATAATATTATTAAAATTAGATTTTATACTTGATAATACTTTAACCTGAACTACAAGAGCTTAAAGTCAATTAAACCATACAGAAATTAGGCCAGACCCAATCCACTCTGATGAACTATTCACCAACTAAACCAATATATTTCACATCAGACGCACAAGACAACAAGCTTAAAGTGCATCAAAATTTCTTAAATCCCTAGAAGAAGTAAAATTGAAAAGAAAATCTTTATCTTTTTATCTTTTTTTGGGGGGAGGGGGGGAAGAAAACCTTATTTTTGTAAATTATAGAGTCAACTCCAATAAAAGATTGTGCCAGTTTTAGATCATTTTTCTTCATAAGGCTGTTTTGAAATCCTAGCGGCTGAGAGGTTAGAGAATCAGACAAGTATTTGCCAAGTTGGCAATTCTGGGTTCGAATCCCAGCACAGCCCATGGCTTTTTAATTGAGAATAGTTTGAAATACTAAGTTTGTAAAGTCTTTTCTGCAGCACCCAACATTAAGCCCTCCCTTATAACAGGAATTACTTTACTTACTCACTTTCCTTAAGCTGCTAATTTGTCGAAGGGATCTGAAAAGGCGGTAATCTGTTAATTAAGGAGGATACGGCAATGTTGATTCCATTAGGTGAGCGTTTCCTTTCCAATTAACTAAGCCTGGAAATTTTTTAAATTTATTGGCATAGTAGGCCACTTATGAAATGAGTTTGACCTGAAAATGAAGGTTTTGGCAATTGCAAACCTTTCGCTGTCTAGAAAATATGTTCTTAATCATAGAAAGAAAAATAATGGCGTTATAAATTGTTGCACAAGACACACTTTTCATCACATCAATGATTCTAGCAAAAAATGGTTCATTTTTAAGTAAGAATTTGGCAGACAAAGGGAAGGAATAATGGAAGACTTCAGGTTAAAGAAAAAAAAATGATATCAATGTAAGTTAAATTGTTCAGTATCCGTTTCTATAGATTTCTTACTTTTAGGTCTTACACATCTGACAGACTGAACCAGCAACGATAGTAAGACCAAATTACAAGTTTATCACACTGCAGACCTCATGAAGAAATCATATTTTACTTTTTCTATTGGTAATTGTAATTACTGCATGACTTGATGACTGAAAGGCACTGGAGCCTAATTCCAGTATGCTATCTCTAACTTTGTTCAGCCAACAACACTTGAGTAGGTGATTTATTAAAGATCTCACAGCTTGTCATAAGAGATATTGAGTTGGGAAGTCATCTCCGAGCAGATTTAGCAAGGATCCCATTTAATCTATTCTCTCAGTTGCTCCCTATCAGTAACTATTTGTCTTCCACCCATCTTCAAGTATCATCACTGGACACCGAGTAAATTAAGCTAGCAGTCTCAGTCACGTTGAAAAATGAAAATTGAAAAGTTTGAACTCATAACCAAAAACAGAGAAAACCTTAGTGTTTTTAACTGTTTGACCGCACAATTAAGATTGTATTAGGGTTTAATATCATTTTTAAGGTTTCAAGATGAAAAACTAATATTTACCCAAGGAAAAGACCAACAGTTTGGTCGTGATCACTTTGGACTGTCTATCCTCGCTGGTTTCATCGACCCAGCTACAAGCCCACCACCCTGCAGGCACCACAGAAAACTCTCACAATCAAACCAATAGCAAAATCACTGAAGCCTAAAGAACAGGGCTTTTCGGAAGAACTGAAATTTTTATGAGATTCATGCGTTGTCACTGCCTAGATCCATCAACATTCGGCCATTTTCATACCTTTTTTGATGCAACGTAACCATCCAACTTATCCACTCAGCCATATAAGGACAGATGACATAGATGTACAAAAACAAATAGGGTTCATTTAATAAATGATAGGGCTTTTTTTTGGAAAAAGTGAAATTTTGATAAGACTCATACGAATAGGACAAAATCAATGTAGCAATTATGCATTAACTCTCCAGATCTACAAGCATTCGGCCATTTTCATACTTATTTTTATGCAACGTAATCATCCAGCTTATCTACTCAACCATGTAAGGACAGATGACATAAACGTACAAATAACAAACAGAATTCATTTTAAAAATAACAGGGCTTTTAAGAATTATTTTATTTTTGTTAAGGGTCATAAGACTGGGACAGAAGCGATATAACAACTATGCTTGTCACTGTCATCCATCAGCATTTGGCCATTTTCATACCTATTATGATGCAACATAACCATCCAACTTATCCCCTCAGCCATAAAATGACAGATGACATAGACATACACAAAAAAGGGTTCATTTAATAAACGATAGGGCTTTTTAGAAGTGAAATTTTGATAAGATTTATACGAATAGAACTAAATCAATGTAACGATTATGCGTTAATTAACTGTCCAGATCTACAAGCATTCGGCCATTTTCATACTTTTGATGCAGTGTAATCATCCAAAATTTATTCACTCAGACATATAAGGACAGATGACACAGACGTAGAAGTGGAGTGACTGTTAATTTGTGATTAAATTGAATTTTGTGCTTCTGCATGAAACGTGTCTGATTGTACCCTGTAACATTTCGTGTCGTGAAAACCCTGATGATGACTTGAAAAACGCTTACTACGAAACCCAGTTTGACTGATGATGCAGGCCAAGGTGAAACATGAATGCACTTTTCCACGACATGCGCTTATTTGCCTAAGGATGTAGATAATATAAATGAAGTTCGATACCAACCTCGCTCGACGTGTCTCTTCAGGGTTTTCCATTTCTTCACTGACAGATTCTGCAGCCTCGGCAGCATAGCTGTAAATCAAATTCCAGGGGTGAGACAGAATTGGCAAACTGTCATCTCTCCGGTACGGGAAATCGCAAACGGCCAATTTTCCTTGTGAACTCTTTTTACATCCTCAGTCGAACTTCATCGAGTAACTTCAGCGGCTCTCTGCAGAAGAATTTTCCGGGCTTTTCAGTCGACGTCCGTCATCACCTTTCCTCGGGTTAACGATAGCCTGGAAAATTGTAACAGCCAATCGAGGTTTCGGCCGTGCACTGTGCACACTGCACACTACCAACCCACTTCCGACAAATTTCCACATTTTTAGATTTAATGTCTTTTTTATTTCTCTTTCGAGCATTACGTAAAACATTTCGATTAAATAGTTAATCTTAATTTTTCCCACATTTGCCTCTATGCTTCAGTTAACTCAGACTTTCTTCTCGTCCTATTAAATTTTGCCACCGACCTAGATCAAGTTCTTGCAGTCAAATACAAAAGAGAACAAAAAAATATATCCTAAAATAATATATTTTTAATATATTTTGCCAGTCATAGATACTAAAAACATTATACTTATTTTGGCATTTCTCGAATTACAACATAAAACATACCACAACTGGTTTTACATGTCTGGTCTTTGAAGAAAACAAAGTACACAGTCAACAAAAAGAAAGCTTATTTATTTAAATGCCTGATTTTATTTTTGTAAGATGTAAAGCCTAAGATCAATAAAAAGTAATAGGTTCATATTAATCAATAAAAGTAGTAATAGTTGGTTGGTTACAACGTGAATGATACTCATCACTCAGGATGAACCGTTCCAAGATCCAACCAACTTCCATTTTCTGTTTGCATAGCTTTCAGCTCATATGCTTTCTTAACTTTCTCCTGATTCCTATGATTGATGTATATGTAGCATAAGAGGTCAAATATATCAGCTAAAAAACTGATCCTGGATTTTCAATCTTTCAACGTTTTCTCAAACAGAATTATAAAATTAGTTAGGTATTAGAAAGAACATGCGTTGCCCATTCACTATTAGAAAAGTTTTTGAGCGCATATACAGCTTTTACCTGCGACTTTGTTCACACGGGGCTATGTTTTAACCTTTGTCATTGCTACAAGACAGAACCCTTTCCATGTCTTGTTTTGAAAAATCTTCTACTCAATTTGGTCTATACGTGGTAAAAAAAATTGTCCCTTAGGGATGAAATTTCAAAAAAATCCTTCCTTAATGGATATCCAAGTCGTAAAAATACACTGTCGAAATTTCAGCCCTTTAGACACAGCGGTTTGGTCTGTCAGTGTCACGGAACTGTTTTATATAAACTGCTCAAAAATTAATAGGGATATTTGTAATTTATTCTTATTCTATTAATTTTAATTAAATTAACCTTTAATGTAATGTAATATATTCTTGTTAGTTGGATAAAACAAAATAAAACATACAAACCAAAAACTAACAGATTTACTTAAGAATAGTGAAACATGATTACTCATTTTATAAACAAACACTTTTTCTCCATTTTAATCCAGTTACAATCTCTTTAATCATGGATAGACATCATCTTGAACCAGAAAGTTTACAATATTATTGTGAGAATGAGTCATTGAGGTCACTGGCAGTTGGCGTTTCTCAGAGATTTAGCTCGATTCCGAGACACTGGAAGTGCCAACAGGAAGACTGGTAGTGGATCTCAGTGCATTACGACACTAGGGGAGGAATTACCACAGAAATACTCCTGTCATTGCTACAAGACAGACCCCTTTCCACAATGCCCGCCAGATTTTAAATTAAGTACAAGATGTTTTGGCAAGACCTTTATCAAGGCCGATTACGAACCGTTTGTGGGAAGTTGGCCTCACATTATATTGAGTCACCCTAAAGCAACAGCAGCAAGCACCTAGAAGAAAACAATAGGAATGCTGTTATGTTTACTGATGAGTCACATTTCTACCTGTAGGCGCTAAAGTCTACTGAGAACGGGGATGTATCTAATGCCCCAGTTCGTACTCCCTTCAGTGCAGTTTGGAGGAGTTGGTCTGGGCTGTGATTTATACTCTAGGACTGGACTATTGAAGGCAACCTCACTGCAGTCAAGCAATACATCCCTCAAACCAGGGATTTCATTGAAGAGATTTTCAATTTCTGGGTGACAATGACAGACATCATAGAGGTTGTTCATCAGTGTTTAGAAAACCTGGAAATTTCCCACCTGCCCCTTCCTCCATTATCTCTAGACCTCAATCCCATTGAACACATGTGGGATGCGTAGCAGAGAAGGCTTTTCGATCACCATTCGCAGTCGGTTTTCCTTCAACAACTGAGTACAGTGCTGCAACATCTATGGAGTGAAATTCCTTATGAAATTAGTGACCACGCCTAACAGGTGCACAGAGGTTTTGGGTAACTGAGGACATTAAAAAGATGGTTCCTACTCACATTAAGTTGTTTCACAACAATCCGGATTTCGAGCCCTTTAGCTCATCGTCAGGTTGAAGCTGAAGCTATGAGCTAAAGGGCTTGTAATCCGGATTGTTGCAAAACAACTTAATGTGAGTAGGAACCATCTTTTTAAAAAGGATTGACCTCCAGTGAACAAAATTTTGTTTTATAGCTGTAGCCTAGTTTCTTTAATAACCTCAGCACACTCTTAGAACTTAAGGCTCATGCCTTAACTTTGCAAGCTCTTACCCTTATGTCATTCTACCAATCTTTAAATCTTTCTGTATCCTTGATAGTTAGACGATGTCCTACCTGATAGCTTGTCTTTGCCTTCACTTCTCCAGTCACTTTCTTTAGCTTCTTCCATGCTCTTACCGTATTGCGGTTTATATTGAATAATCTGCTTACTTCTTTGATTGTACCTTTGCATTCAATAAACTTATATATATATCCTGCTAATAATAGTCTATACCTTATAGAGTTATGCTGTACCATGCCACAGCATATTTACCATGCCAATGCCAGCAATCACTTTGTGAACCTTAATATTGCCAATTTACCTATTTTCTCACTACTGCTCCTTATCTAAAACTATATCATCGGCTATTAATAAACAATTTTGCGATTTATCAATTAAATGCTGTGACTCGTTCCATACAACAGATGGCGTATAATGACTTGAGCTAAGCCAACTGCTAACAGCATGATGCGATAATTTTCCAGGTGATACTTCTGATAACGCTAAACCAGAATATCTAATACTGCCGGCTACCAAATATGCTTTATACAATTCTTTGTTATATAGGCTCTTTCTCATTTCTTAGATACTTATATTTATCACTTCAATAACCATAACTTACTCTTTGCATCCAATCTTGCAACTAGTCTATTCCCCGAATCTCATGATAATTTTATTGAGCGGTTCTTTACTCGACTAAAGGAAAATAAAAGGATTGCTATGAGGTGTGACAAAATGGGCCTTCTTTAGCTTTATTGCTCTCGCTATCGTTACATTATTTAAATTATTTTGTTAACAGTATTAGCGCGGGAGCTGCGTCTATATGTGGCCCTAATAAATTCCTTTTCTCTCTACATCATTTCTATAGCGCTGAGCTACTGGCAATACGGAAATCTCTAAATTTTATATGTTCCGATAACAATAGTAGCTACGTGATTTGCTCTGATTCAGAATCGGCTTTTCATGCCTTGGAACACCCCTATTCAGACGATCCTGGTGTGCAGGAGGTGCTGGCGTCACTGGGGAGCCTCCAGCTGCAGGGAAAGAGTTTACTTCGTCTGGGTTCTGGACATGTAAATATTAAAGGAAACCATTTGGCAGATGAGCTGCAAAAGAAGCAGCCATTACAGGCCTTCAAATCAGGAACGTCGTTCCAAAGGTATGACTGTAGTTTACAAGTCAAAAGTTAAGGGTCAATGGGAACAGGTCTGGACTAACCTATCTGAAAACAAACCACGGGAAATAAAGAACTCTGTAGATGCATGGCCTACTTCATTCAGAAATAGTAGAAGGGAAGAAGTAGTTCTTGCACGGTTGAGGATTGGACACTGTAGAGCCACTAAGGGTCATTTGATGGGGCGAGAGGCACCTCCAATTTGCGGAATGTGCAATCAAATCGTCACAATCAAATCGTCACAATCAAACATATACTTACGTCATGCTCATTATATACAGCCCATAGACGTCTACACTCCTTGCCTATAAGCATCCAAGAAATGCTAGGCGACAACAATGATAGTATACGTAATTTTCTCAAATCAGCAAATCTACTTGACAAAATATGAGCTCAAACTGTTTGTCCTTCTCTATATATACAAGATCAGATATATAAAGATAAATAATATAGAATCAAGATAATAAGATAATAATAATTAGATATGATAATAATAAATATAGATATAGAATAAAGATAAATAAATAATGATAATAATAGATAGATAATGAGTTAGTCATTGGGACAATCATGACCCTTGGTGGTTGCATTCGCAAAAAAAAAAAAAAAAAAAAAATCGGGTTCGCAACAGCGGAGGTCGTATAAAACCTCAGGGTGCCAGTGTTTTTGAAAAGAAAGTCCATTTGTAAGTAGGCCGCTGGATTCGAACCCGGTACCTTTATCTTACAGTGATGAGCGCCGTGTCAATGCCCAAACCGTTGCGGCCATCGACGCCGCCATGATAATAATATTATTGTATAATAATAGGAGTATTGTATTGTCTTATGATAAATAGTGTTCTTGTTTAAAAACTTTCAATTCACGCAAAACCATAACGTATATATAAAAGACTTACTGCAAAAACAGGTTTAATTTGGTCATTGATTTGGCAACAGCTTGGAATAGAATGTGCAAAAACATGTGAGATCTCTTTATTTTTCAATGAAATATTTGTTCGTTTATTTTTGAAAATTGTAAAAGTTGTTACCGTCAAACGAAAATATGTCATTTAAAAAATAAATAAAAAAATTGAAATCATGTGAGGACTTTTTATTTGAGAGTAAAATTTCTAATTTTTTTTCTTTTGGAAAATTCCAAATTCTAAATGGTCCGGCACATCCGGTCGGCATTATATTTCATTTGGATATTTTTAACATTCAAAATCTTGAAGGCGGATGAGGGCAAAATAGTAGGAGGCAGAGTGGCCCAGCCAGGCGAATTCCCTTTTCAGCTTTGCATGTGGGGCGAACAAAGATGCGGGGGCGCACTGGTAACGATGAGGCAATTTATGACCGCCGCCCATTGTTTTGTTAAAAAATCGTCAAAAAATGACATTACCAAGCACTTCATGATAGCCGGGGTTGTGGACTGTACCAAAAAAGACGACCCGTTTTATCAAAAGAGAGGTATAAAAGATTACAAAATGCACCCAGATTTCGCGTACAAAAAAGACATGACTGCATATCATGATTTTGCTATCGGGATTGTGGACAAACCGTTCGACCAATCCGAACGTGTCAAGGTGGGCGCGTTTCCGAACACCGACCCGGCCAAGTTCCGCCAATACTGGGAAGACATTTCCAAAAACGGTAAAAAATGCCTCGCCATGGGATTCGGAGCAATGACGGACATCAATGCCAAGGATTTCAGTAATGATTTAAAAATAGCAGAGATGAATCCGAAAGATCCAGCGTTCTGCAAAACAACTCACATGTACGACTCTGATAAACTGATGGACGGTGAAGTTTGTTGTATTCCGGAGAATGTCAAAACGGAGAGCCAGGGAAAGGGCGACGCGGGCACGGCTCTGGTCTGCGAAGGTTTTATGTTCGGTGTGGGTACTGCAGGATATTTCCAGCCAGATTATAACGTACAGTATTTCACACTCGCTTATCCTTACCTAAACCTCATCGAAAAGGAATCTGGGTACATCTGCCGCAGCTCTCACATGGCCGTCATCTTCGGGTTCTTCACCGTAGTTGTGGTTAATGGTTTACAATTTTGAAAAATAAACACATTTCCGCCGTTTATTTTTCATTATTTGCAATAATTCAATCTGTTAAAGTTTATGGCATGAGATTTTTGGATAAACGACAAAAGAAAGCATTCTGATCAAATAATGGAATGATACGACATGTGTACATCAATTGACACAGATCGAAAAAATAATTGCCATTAGAAATTTTTTGGCAGTAATGGATCGAAATAAAAACTCGCAGTAAGGTTAAAAAAAACTTTTTCCAGTATATAAATTTATGAATATCATTTTTTAACCAACCTTCTACCGAAGTATTGAATTCCCTAAACCACGCGAAAAAGAGATTCAGGTATATTACAAAGAAGAGTAAAACGCAGTCTTGGAAAAACTTTCTTGATAATGCTAGTAGCCACACCCCCAGCAAAATGTTTTGGAATACTGTTAAAAGAATCAAAGGTATTGATTCATCACCCCCTGTAAATTGTCTTTATGATCAAAATACATTATGTCACTGATCAAAATGCAATCGTGGACTTACTAGGAAAAAATTATATAACCTATCTGCAGACAACAACATCGCACCCAATCTTTTGGTTCACAAATATAAAATTGAATTGATCCCAATTAATCATGAATCAGATCCTGAAACCCTTTAAACAAACCTTTTTCTGTAAACGAATTTGAACATTCATTGACAAGTAGAAAAGACTCAACTCCTGGCATAAGCATGATAAAAAACCTAAAGGGCAAAGACAAAAATGTGGTACGTGACCACAGGAATAGGATCTTTTTAGGTCTATTTCCAAAGATATGGTCACAAGCCATAGCAGTTCCAATTCTCAAAAAATATAAATCCCCTCTCTTAGTTATAGACTCATTTCAATGACTTGTTCATTGTGCAAACTATTAGAAAAATTAGTAGCCAATAGAATCCAGTGGTTTCTTGAATCAAATAATTTATTACCTTCTTGGCAAAGTGGTTTCAGAAAAGGAAGATCTACACTTGACAACATAGTTGGATTAGAGTTTGACATTCTGAATGCATTTAATAATGGTGATCCTAGCTGTTTTCCTAGATCTAGAAAATGCGTTCGATCGAACATGGAGACGATTACTAATAAACTCACTTATTAAAATGGGTATTAATGGTAATGTGCTAAAAGTTATTGTAAATTTTCTATCTGATAGACGATTTAGTGTGAGATGCGGGATGGCTGAATCTAAAGAATTTATCCAAGAAAATGGGCTGCCACAGGGTTGTGTTCTTAGTGCCATGTTCTGCATAGGACTTAATACTATAACTACAAAAATAAAGTTACCAATTCAGATAATGTTTTATGCTGATGACAATGTTATCTATCTAAAAGAAAAAAATCTAAGTATAATTAAAGAAAATATTCAGGAAGCTCTGAATGTTGCTTCCGATTGGCTAAGCAAAAATAGTTTCAGGATTTCATTGTCAAAAACTAAAGCAGTCCTTTTTGCAAAGAGAAGGCCTCATACTAATATGTCACTTAAAATTAATGGCACAACTGTAGACTTTGCTGATTCTGTCCGATATTTAGGAGTACTCTTCGATCGTACTCTTAACTGGTCTAAACATTTGAAAACATTGAAAGCACAATGCTCGAATTCTATCAATTTTCTCCGAATTATTAGTGGAACGACATGGGGTGCTGATAGAGCTAGCATGCTAAAAATCTACCGATGTCTCATTCGCTCTAAACTGGACTATGGGAGTTGTGCATACGGCTCTGCTAGTGACAGAACATTGTCCATGATTGAACCGATACAAATGTTTGCGTCTAGCCATAGGTGCATTTAGATCTAGCCCATCTGTCAGTGTGCATACTGAAGCTGGAGAATTGCCCCTCAAACATCGAAGATTAAGACTTGATTTGAACTTTGCAGTTAAAATTCTCTCATGCCCTTCCCATCCTCTAGTGTCCCTTTTTCCAAGTGAAAACTCTATTCCGTTTCAAGATACCCTACGCTGTCAAAGAAAGCATTTTCGCTAGAGTGGCTGCTCATTTACAATTAATAAATGCTACGTTCCCCCCTCTCTATAAAACTAGAATTTCACCTAAACTTCCCTGGCTGCTTCCAAAGCCTAATCTATGCTTAGACCTTACTAAAATCTCCCCCCTACAGTGAAGAATTTTATAAAATAATAGATATCTTTTCGAATCCCGCACTATGTTTTACAGATGGCTCAAAAATGATGTAGGGACAGGTGCTGCCTTTTTCACTTATAATAATAAGGCACAATATGTTTTACTACCACCTGTATGTAGCAGCTACACTGCTGAGATTATAGCAATAGCAAAATGCTTAACTACATTAGCCCCATCCAGGGAAACGATTGTCATCTGTACTGACTCTTTGTCTGCGCTATTGGCACTTAAAAACAACTTTTCTGTACATCCATTGATAAAAGACATCCTATTTACCATTGAATCTCTGCAAAATAAGGGAAATAGAGTAGTTTTCATGTGGATTCCTGGACACTGCGGAATATTTGGCATTGAGAAGGTGGACCAATTGGCAAAGCAGGCCGCCCTTAATGGAGTTAAAATTACAAAAACACCAAAATCCGATGTGGCAGCTTGGCATAAAAGAAAGTCCTGGCAGTTATGGCAAACGGAGTGGGAAACGACTTCTAATGTCAAACTTAGGGAGACAAAAAACAGTGTAAAACCTTGGGCCTCATCTCATAGAGGTTCCAGGCATGAAGAAGTTGTCCTTGCTATGCTCAGAATTGGTCACTGTAGGCTTACTCATTCTTATCTCATGGCAAAAAAAGAGACTCAGCTTTGTGATGTTTGCGCAGAAAGAATAACAGTTAAACACATTTTGACAAATTGCAAAAAATATGTAGCAGAAAGACATCGGAATTTCCAACCAACATCAAAGACTCGCTTGGTGACGACTTCGACCAAATAAACAAACTAGTAACTTTCCTTAAAAACACTAAACTAATTTGGGAAATATAAAGATAAAATAATATAATAATTTAATACTAAATCATTCAAGTTCAGTATGCAATAATCTGTAATCCACTCAATGTTGGGAGGTTACGATAGCTCAAGTGGTAGACCAGCGGCGTATTTGGCCGAAGGTCGTGGGTTCGAATTCCGCTCGTGACACAGACTTTTTTTATCTCAACCAATACCCTACATAAAGATTAATTAATTGAAAAAAAATTCATATTAAAGCTAGCCATCACTGTAACAATAGACCGATATATGTAAAAACTTGATCAAAATTTAATTAAACAGACCTTACCCATTTCCCAATGTTAAAACAAGATTATTTGGAGATCGTGTGGTGCGGTCTGGTGGGACGTAGGTTTTAGTAAAACATTTCCTTTATCATGCCAACGTTTCGATCTTTATTGAGATCATCTTCAGAGCTCAAAGTGTTTGTTTTCCGCGTAGATATGTCATTTGTATGTGTCGTGTTGGATTAAAATAAGAGATCTTTATATAGGGCAATTAAGATTCTTTGGACATTTTATGAATATTTACAAATGATGTGCTTAGTTTGATCAAATAAAGCTCAATTCACTCAATGCAATAATATGGTGATTTATCATTAATTTACCGGTCAATTCTTTAGCTGATCCATCATCAATACAATATTTTTGTTTTTATGTTGACTGAGAAATAAAAAAAGCCCACATGTTTTTGCACATTGTATTCTAAGCTGTTGCCAAAAATAAATTAACGACGAAATCAAACAACGTTTTTCAGTGTTTTATATATATTACTACAAAATTGAAACTGTTCTTTTTCACATCTTCTAGGCAAATGTGCTTTGTTATTTTTCCGTTTATTAATTGTAGACGTGTTTATTGTTCAAAGGTGTACAGCATTGACTGAAGCGACAGTGAGAACACAGAAGATGA
Organism: Cimex lectularius; assembly: GCF_000648675.2. Lineage (NCBI taxonomy): Eukaryota > Metazoa > Arthropoda > Insecta > Hemiptera > Cimicidae > Cimex > Cimex lectularius. Next base: position 557,166 of record NW_019392868.1, on the reverse strand, counting down.
CGAGGGCTGTGCATGCGCTTTGGCTGACGGCCGTATCCATTGTAAAGAACTTGAGGTACGGATAAGCGAGTGTGAAGAGCTGGAGATTTTGGCCTTCCATGAATAATCCACCCGTGTTCACACCCAAGAGGTAGCCGTCGCAGACGAAACCCGAGCCAGAATCACCAGGAGCCATGCTCTCCTTTTCAAGATCCACCGCCACTGCACAAACTTCGCCGTCAAGCTTCTTGTCCGTTTCGTAGACGAGGGTACCTTTGCAATATTTGTCGTCTTTCGGTTGTACCTCTATCACTCTGATGTCGTAACCCCATTGCATTGAATAGATACCTTTTTCACCTTGCTGTGCTCCGTACCCCATGGCGAGACATTTTTTACCACTGTTGACAATCTCTATCCATATTTGACGGAAAGCGTCCGGGTCGGAGGTCGGAATTTTACCCGGCTTGACCCTATCGTTCTCGATAAACGGTTTGTCCAAAATCCCAACGGCAAAATCGTGATAGGAAGTCTTGTCCATCTTGTTCCTGTACTCCGGGTGCACCACGTAATTTACTATACCTCTCTGTTGAAAATACGGATCGTCTGCTTTGTTACAGTCCACCACCCCGGCTACCATGTATTGCTTGGATATGTCAAGTTTCGTCCCTTTATAAATAAAACAATGCGCGGCGGTGATAAATCTGTTCAATGTTATCAGTGCGCCTCCGCATCTGTACTTGCCGTACATGCAAAGCTGATAAGGAAATTCTCCCGGCTGGGCCAATCGGCCTCCTATTATTTTCCCTTCATTCGCCTCAATTATTTTTCTCGTCAAAAGTAACCAGATTAGAGAACGTAACATTAACTGAAAGTATTGGACCATTTAGAATTTGGAATTTTTGAAAAAAAAAAGAACTATTGCGTTACTGTGAAATAAAGAGATCTCACATGTTTTTCACATTGTTTTCTAAGTTGTTAAGAAAATTTTTTTTAAAGATGTTTATTTTATTTATTGCTATCTGTACATAATATACATTGAGCAAATAGTTATAAACAAATCTGACAGACCTGTCAGACCAGGAGGCAGTAGGGAGAGAAACCAACTTTTATTTAATTGGGGGGGGGTTAATTCGGTGGGTTAGATAGAAGATCACGAGGCCATCGTCGTTTTAAACGGCGTGGAGGATTGTAAGGGTGAGATATTGAGGAAAGAGTTAGGACTAGTGAGTTAGGGTGGAGGGAGAGTTTAGAGTGAAAAGTGAAGAAGTGTTTGAATAAGATCTTTGACGAAAGGGATTTTAAGATCTTTATGGATCGTTTGATTTGTGACATAGAAAGGAGCATTGAGAATACGGCGGAGAATTTTAGATTGAAAAGACTGAATTCGTTGGATATTGGATGATTTGGCCGAGCCCCACAGCTCGACTCCGTAGGTCCAAATAGGTCTGATGAGTGTTTTGTAGGCGGTTAGTTTGTTATGTATGCTTAGTTTTGATTTTGGTCCAAGAAGGTGTCGGAGTAGTACATATCTTTTGTTAAGTTCTTGCCGTTTTAATCGTGTATACGGGTTCCAAGTAAGTCTACTATCTAAGTAAAGCCCAAGGTTGTTTTTTTTTAAATTTTTTATTGGCCCTTATGATCTTGCATATTAGCCATAGTACGAATTCTTGTGTGTTCAAATTGGGGGTTATCGGGAAAAACGGGCCAGGGGCGACGGTGGGAATCGAACCCACGACCGCGGTGTGAGAGTCTCTCATGCTAACCACTCGGCTATCGCGGTCCCCAGAAGCCCAAGGTTCGATGGCGGTATTATTCTGTTGTAATTATGCTTGGTGGACAGGTTTGTCGTTGTTAAGGAATTAAATCAATTATGAATTCAACTTATTTTAAATTTAAAACATTCCTTCAACAATTGCTTTGGCCAAAACGTCTTAAATACTGATGTATTTCGGAATAATTGGCGATTTTCGCTGGCGAGTGCATCGGTACAAAATTTCATCGTATTCTTAAGGTGGCCATTCACGATCGTGGATATGTAACGTTTACCATGTTTATGAAAGTGGTGGACAATGATGATATTACTACGATAGAAATAAAAGAAATTCGATCCAGTTAATATTGTATTGATTACCCCTAACAATGATCAGAAATCGTAGGAGAGAACTTACGTTCTTTGTAGTTCATCCCTGTAGCGAGAAATCGTAATGTGGTTGCCAACCTTTCATGTAGTGATGATTTCTCTCATGGCTGTCTTTTGTTTTCTAATCAAGGGGGTAACAAGCTGGAGTAAATATAAATAAGACGTTAATCTTTTTTTGTAAGGTTTGGTTGAAATGAAAAAATAGTGTCACGAGGGGATTCGAATCCACGACAATCGGCTAAATACGCCGTTGCACTAACCACTTGAGCTATCGTGACTTCGATCCACTTTTCGAATTTTCCCTCTTTTCGCTATTTTTTGGTGCCCGAGAGGATCGAAGTCACGATAGCTCAAGTGGTACAGTAACGGCGTATTTATCCGAAGGCCATGGATTCAGATCCCGCTCGTGGCACTAGCTTTTTCATTTTAACCAAAACCTAACAAAAAAAGATTACTTAATTGAAAGAAGTAATTTGGTCAATAGAACACTAAATATAATGAATAAATAACTGATTTGTGAAGGATGCAACATATTTGTGCCAATATATTCAAGTGAGGTTCTAAAGGATTTTGCAACAATCCATTAAGTTTGTCAAAATAAATAAAAATTGACGCCAATATAATGTCTAAACTATTCCCATTCAATAGAACCTTCAAAAACTTACTAGATTTTATTGTACCTGAATTAATTGCATAACTCGATTAAATTTTGTGGTCAGATTGACCAAATAACTTCATTCAATTTTAATCTTTATGTAAGATATTCGTTAAGATAAAAAAGCCACTGAGCGGGATTCGAACCCACGACCTTCGGCTAAATACGCCGCTCTACCACTTGAACTATCGTGACTTCGATCCTCTCGTAATATAAAATATAATAATGATATTTTCCTAAGACGGGGAGCTGATTGAATTGAATCATGATTATACAACATTTGAAAATGGTTAAAAGAGGGAAAATTCGAAAGGTTGTGTTTGAGATGGAGAGTTGGTGTCCGAGAGGATCGAAGTCACGCTAGCTCAAGTGGTAGAGCAGCGGCGTATTTAGCCGAAGCTTTAAGCTTCGTATCCCGCTCGTGGCACTAGCTTTTTTATCTCAACCAATACCTTACATAAAGATTAATTAATTAATGGCATAATGTTTCTGAAAAGTAACGTGAACTTTTCTCTATTAATAAAATTGTCTCCTTAAAAGAAGGATAGAATCGACAGACTGAACCAAGGAAGAAAGCACAATAATCCAGGTGGATGAAGTGGTTGGGGAATATAAACCCCTCATATCCTAGTCTCATTTCATCATCATCATCTGTCTGAAAAAAGTATGCACCCACGTGGTTGACATGATGGAGATATCTTGCAGTAGAGAAATTCCTTCTAGGGGTGACACCAGAATTCAAACCTATGAAATTGACACAAAATGATTGTAATTTTAAAAAAATCATGAACAATAAAATAGGTAAAATAATAAATAAACCAATGGGTTAATTTTTTATCAACTAATTTGACAACTATAAACACTTATTAACTAATTTTACAACCTAAAACAGCCGTTAAATATATAATAATTTGTTGATTATTAACTTAAAAAGGAACAAATTTCTTAAAATAAAAATAAATGCATCTAGTTATTGGGCCTAACAAATTAATTACTTATTCAGAAATGTAACATAAAATATCTTCTGGAAAGTAATCACTTTCGAATTTAAAACCAAAAACTACTCAGGCCTGACGAAACACACACGATAAAAAACCTATTTAAAATTATGTTATAATTTTACTCATTATTAACAGTTTATTTTAGTTACATTAAATATTCTAGTAATTTGTACTTTTTTAATTGCACCCCAGATGAAATTAAAAATCTAACATTTAAAATTAGAACAGTAAATACTAATGGATTTAAAGCCCGACTTTGAAATTTGGGTTGGTAGATTTTATGTCAGCATATCGACCGAGGTTGCTAGTCTCACTCACACTTCTTCGTTTTTATCTAGCCAAATTCTTATCGTTGCAGAGATGGCGAGATTAGGCGGACCCAAAAAAGTTTTCCGCACATCTATTGATGATAAAAAGAAAATGTTTATAATCGTTTCGGCGAGAGTGCGTTGCACATCAGGTCAATTATTAAGAAACGTCCGATTTGAGGTGCCGCAGCCTGGAAAAAAACCTCCATGAGGAATTCGTTTTGGTGTGGCCCGTTAGGTCGAGGGCCACGTCCACGAGGGTCATGGCGGATGTATGATTTTCGTGACCCATTCGGCTGTGTATTCCACTTTGTGGTATATGCCCGGTTGGTGGTCGATGGCGCAGCCGAACCCCGCGGATGTGATGCCGGCCAGGACCCATCGGCCGTTCTCCTGGACGATCAATGGACCTCCAGAATCACCCTGGAAAAACAATCCATAGGTAGAGAGCATTAGAGAATAGAATTATTAGAAAACGGCTTATTTACGCATTATTGAATGAAATTTAGCAGAACATGAGGCACATCAAAATGTACGCTCACGTATCGTTTAAGGTTTATTCACGGCAATTTGAGAGGAAGGAAAAGGAACAAAACGTGTAGGAACAAAAAGTCCCAAACATGCGTTCGGAGATTTTCAAAATCTTACCAGACTCATATTCAAATTTGGTCGAAAGAAAATGTCTACATGAAATATTCTGAATTGAGACTACCAACGAATCATGATTTATCTCCAGTGTAATTGTTTTTTATGTTTAATAATAATAACTTGATTTTTAGGATTGTGGGAAATACAAAATGAGCAGTCGTGTAACTTACCAAACAAGCGTCCATGTGTCCGTCGCTGTGCCCGGCGCAGAACATCTCCTTGTGAAGTTCCACTCTTATATTCTTGTGCCTGTGCCACATCAAGCATTCGTCATCGCTCAAAATTGGGACCACCGCTTTTCTAAGGACGTTCGTGCCTGTTTTACCTGTTAACATGAAAATCAACCTTTGAAAATATTAAAACCTGATAAACGTCGGATTGGAGGGTACCGTAGCTCGTGTCCGTTTTTCCCCAGCCGGCCACGAGACCCATCCTTCCTTTAAAGGAAGACCCCTTTTTGGGAAGGCAGATCGGCAGAATGTTTTCTCTGAAGACGACCCCACGTGCGAGTTTTACGAGGGCGATATCAAATCTGAACAGATTTAAAAAGTCACATCATAAGCAAATGCAAAAACCGCCGATGCGCATACCTGTCCGGTTGAGATCTCCTGAACTGGAAATTAGGGTGGACGATTTTTTGCACCACCCTGTGCACTTCTTCCGGATACGGTTCAGGAATGAGTCCGGTGTTTTGCGTGTCGTGTTCTCCAAGGTAGATCAGTATATCACGTAAATGCGCCCTAAAGGAGAGAAAAAAGAACAAAGGATAATTGAGATTGTGTTCGGTTAACGAGGCAGAAGACAGACGAAATAAAAGACATGGAACAGACCATTTTCTACATCAACTAGACCGTCCCGTTCGGACTTTTCCATCTAGCCCGATCCACAATCTATAGAAAAATCCCCAAGTAAAACTGTTCTCGCAAGTCGTCAAAACGTAGGAATCAAGTCCATCCGGACGGCCCAGTTTCTTGTTCTAGTTTTTTGCCGGATAAAAAATTATGCATTTTTACATAAGAAAATATTGTGGCCAACCTCTGTTATTCTACCCCAAACATTAGCATAGATCTCTTGAAAACACTGTCGAATTTTTTGCATAGATTGATTGTGATTTTAGGGTTTTATTTTATACCGCACCCTTTATGAGCCATGTAGCCCAGGTTTCGTTCTTTTTGTACACTTCTAAATCGTATAATTGGATTATTTGTCACGGTTGTACATATTCCACTGTTGTATATTAACACCCAAAACCGAAGCCCCACAGTCTAAGATAACATGTATCCTGGGGTTTTCTCGGCTTCTAAGCAGTCTACGTGTTGATGCCAATCGTTTTAAAAACATTTAGCTTTGATGCTGCTTTCCATTCATTTATGTCATTTATTGTTCATTTAAATCTCGCAAAAAGATTCGTGGATTTCTTATGTTCAGTGAGTGATTACCATTATCTCCTCACTTTTGCCCTACCTTATCGATCCTTGCTTTATGTTTCGGGTTCACTGTTCCTGTTCCTACATCCGCATGTTTCCTTCACCTCCTACACGTCATTAGACCAAGCAACCTTAGGTTTGCATACCTAATTCAGTATGGGATTACACTGACGATGTTATGATGACAGAGGACGGAAGCAAAAACGACTACCCACCGATGACCATTAACCGTCACACTTGGTGAAGCAGTAGCAAAAAAGATCGATCTCGTTCTTATAATGATGTTTTATGAATACTGATTGATAACATCACTGGTAATATAATACATTTAAAAACTTGTCGACGCCCGGTCTGGTATATAAATTGTGTCGGAAGACTGCTTTAAGGTGTGGGATGTATTTTTTTTTATTCAACTTTCCTTGGAAAATGGTATCGCGATCCCACCAACCTACTTAACACACCGGTACTTCGCCAGGACACGGCAGCCTTTCCTTGGTTGTTTTTATTCTATTTAATTCTCACAGTCAATTTCCTTACGTAAATAAGGTGAAAGACCTGGGCTCGTGTGCTCAAGTGGAGGAAAAAATGGCTAAATTGCTCTTTCTGTAAAGATTGAATGTATTAATAATATTCAATGGACTTATTTATCACAAACAGAATATTTTTAACTGTTCTGGTGGATTATCACGCCATGGTCATGAGTAGGGCTGTGATTTATATGCAATAAAAACAGACAAATATGCACATATATATGTAAATATATTTGGTAAAAACTGAAATTTAATACTGAAAATATGCGAAAACTGCCATGAGAAAAAAATAAGGAAACATTAAATTAAAGCACATAATTGGAAAGAGAAACAGTGGCAAGAGGAACATCACATTGCTAATATTAAAAAAGAAAAACGCATTAAAAAAAGTTAAATTTAAAAAATCCTTCGTCTCAGCCATCGAGACCAAGATCGGTCCATTTTCGATGAAGTCTCTGATTTTATGGGGTGTTTCATTGTATATAAGACTGAGGGTACTTTCGTGGGGAACGGTTTTCCCTGTGTATTTCTCAAAAAAAACCTTGCATTCAGGGTGGCTTAGTTTATGGACGGGTATGTCAGCTCTAACTAAAGAACGACATAAATCGGTGTCGAAACCGGACTTTTCGGTCAGCTCTTGTGGCTGCTTGTGTCACAAAGGTTTGTTGAAACTTAGACTTCCTACCTTTGTTTTCCTTGTTTTTTGCTGTCTTTATGTGCTGTCCTACCAAACAACGTGTAGCTGTTGATACAGGTTTATCACAACAAACACAGTATAAAACATCTGCATAGTCCTTTAAAAGTTTCACTTGAAAACTCACTATATTCTTTTGAACAAGATCTTTGCTGTGATTTTTGGCATTTTGGAGTCTTCAGTTCACAACCCACAAATGTGGGCCATACTCAGAGGAGTGTAGGACTACTAACCGGTCATTGGCATCTGAGAAAACATCTACACAACATGGTCATATACAACGATGATCCCATCTGCAGATTATGTAATGAGGAGGAGGAAACAGCCACCCATATCATCTTCGAATGTGAAGCAACAGCTCAATGGAGATTTAACCTAACATATGGAAAAAACTTAGGGAGTCAAATTACAGCAGCGACAGTCAATGACCTGATACTTCAAGGAGAAGGATTGAGTCTATCGCACTGAACTAAGGAACTAGGAGGTACAATAAGCCAAAAGGCTGCAGTCCCTGGGTAGCACAAACCCCGCTTCCTAGTATCCAATTTACCATACCATACCATACAACACACAAATAATGTTTCATGATGGAAAACGCATGAGAGACTTGGTAAAACTGAGAATTATGATGGTAGGGAAAGAAGAGAACTGAGGTCGTAATATTTCTATGAATCCAATTATACTATTCCAAGAGAACTTTTACAGTGGTACAACACTATTCCTTTCTTTATTTATACCAAGAGAAGCTAAGGCGGCCGAAAGCGGTGGAGCAGCAACTGAACAAACACAAATTCGTTCATTATGTGGAAACGGAAAAATGGGAGACCGTAGCTCTTTTCGGAGAATTTTTCTTTTTGCCTGCTCTGAAACATTAAAATTTGACGTGCCAAATACCGATATGCCGGATATGTAAAGAAAATATGCAGTTATAACCCACTTATGCAAAAATATGCATTTATGGCAATATATGCGCAAATATTCAAAATAAATATAGCTTAAATTGATTTCAAATGTTTCAAAACATATACAGTTTGTTAAAACTGGATATTTTAGTTAACCAGGAAAAATATGCAAATGCATATATTTCACAGCCCTAGTCATGAGTAAGAAGCAGAGAATTCACTTCTTCAATTTTCCTGGATATCTTTGTTTTTCTTTATTCACATAAAATTCAAAAATACAGTATCAAAGGTTCTGCGGTATCGATCATTCTCAATAGTGTGCTTAATATCTTTTAACATTTATAATCAAAACTTTTTGTATATAATGAATAATGTATTTTGTTTCTCGATTACCTATGGACGCAGTGTGCAGCTGTAAGTACGAAAAATTTGGACACCAGGACGCCTCCGCACTGGTACCCGGCGATCCTCAGGTGCGCCTGCCACGGAAGCTCGCCGAAATAGGCTTCCGAGCCGCCGATGATCCTTTTTTGCAGCATCATCGCCGGCCGGCCGCATACCACCTGCAATGCTGCAAAAATTTCAAGATGAATGAAACAATTATATAGGCTTGGTCTGCCTTCTTGCTCTTTTGGTCTGTCAAACGCATCATTCAGTGGGGTCCGTGTGATTTTCCATCAATCCGTCAAGTACCTTTTGCCACGTTGAATCAGCTTTTTGCTATTACCGATCAATATTTTTGTATACGTCGAATTGTAGTTTTGTCGGTTTTTGTGCATGTTATGTCAACGAAATTTTTTCTGTTGAAAGACTGAAAAAACATCTTGGTGTGTCGTGTTTTACATACTGGTGTAAGGAAAGTTGCTTCTGGTAGTGCATAAAAAAATATTGATTTATTTTTGTTTTCATGAGTGCACTCGGGTAAAGAACATTCTCGGGCTGGCATACATTTCAAATTCGGTCTGCCGGGGGCGCTGTGATTTTTAATTTCCTTTTACAGGTGAAAGGTGTTTAATTTTCCACCGGCCACCCAGATATGACACAAGAAGTTCGGCCCACTTGTAAAAACGTTTTCCGGCCAATTTTGCCGAGCGATTAGACGCCCGGACGAGCCGACATCCCGCAGTGCCCCCGGGGCGGGACGTACTACACGAAACCGGAAGTCATTTACTAGTACCGCTGTTCGTCCCCCATACAGGGTAGGAAAATCCTAAAAACTGCAACGTGTGTGGTCGCTAAAAGGCGAAAAGAAAATCGGAAAATAAAATAAAACCACCATCTTGTGTCACCTAGTCTGCAGGCAATCGAGTGATGCTAAAACTACAATTCGATGTTTCTTACAGTTGTGGCCGTTTAGCCGGTTGACAGAGTCCCTCCGCCTCTGGATCTTAGGCGGATCCCGCAGTGCCTTCGGTGGGACGCAACACGCGAAAAGCCAGGACGAGAAGGGAAAAGAAGACTCGCACCCGCCCTCCGACCGGCCTCCGATCAGCCAACAAGCGAGACTGAACGAACAGCTGAACGTCTCTCCTCGGAAGCGGCACGTCTCGCCGTTGCCCCTGTCCTTCTCTTCACCACTTCCTGTAACAAAAAACAGCAAAATTCATTAGAGTCCCATCCGGTTTGACAATTGAAAAAATAAAGTGTGAAAACTGTAAAGAGTATAGGTACATATATGAGTCATTTTTGTCAAAATTTTATCTATTTACTGTCATTGTAAATGAAAATAACATTTAAAGGATTGGGTCATAGCATATTTCCCAGTCATGAATTGATCCTAAACAGTTGTTTTCTAAACTTAGGAAATCGTATTATAAAATTGTTTTACAAACATTCAATTTTTTGTTTGCATGTGGTCTGCATAGTTTTGATCAAAATATCTTAGCTGTTTTGACCTTTCAGACCATTGAACTTCTAGAATAGAAATTTAACCTTTTGAATATTGAATGATTTTACAAATCAAATTCATCCTTTTGGAAAATAATTGGGCTCTCTGTAACAAATCAAATCCCCATTTCTCAAATTAAAATTCACCTTTTTACAAATCAAAATCACCGTTTTGTAAGTTGAATTCATTAAAATCACCAATTTACAAATAAAATTCATTTCTTTGAAAATTAAATTCAGCCTTTTGCTAATTAAATTCACCTTTTTACAAATCAAATTTATCTTTTTGCAAATTAAATTCACCTATTTACAAATAAAATACATTTCTTTGCAAATCAAATTCACATTTTTACTAATAAAATTCATCCTTTTGAATATTAAATGGACTCTGTATGTCTCTCTCTGTACTCTGCATATCAAATTCCCCATTTCTGAAATGAAAATTCACCTTTTTGGAAATTAAATTCAACTATTTACAAATAAAATACATTTCTTTGCAAATTAAATTCACCTTTTTACAAATCAAATTCATCCTTTTGCGATTTAAATAACCCGTTTATAAATCAAACTCCCTTTTCGCAAATTAAATTAAACTTTTTTGAAATCAAATTCACTATTTTGCTAATTAAATTCACCTCATTACTAATTAAATTCATCCTTTTGCAAATAAAATTAACATTTTTACTAATAAAAGTCTCCTTTTGCAAAAAAATTCACCTCATTACAAATCAAATTTATCTTTTTGCAAATTAAATTCACCTCATTTCAAATAAAATGCATCCTTTTGCAAATAAAATTCACATTTTTACTAATAAAGTTCATCCTTTTGCATATTAAATGGACTCTGTATGTCTCTCTCTGTACTCAGCATATCAAATTCCCCATTTCTGAAATTAAAATTCACCTTTTTACAAATTAAAATCACCCTTTTGCAAATTAAATTCACCTATTTACAAATAAAATACATTTCTTTGCAAATTAAGTTCACCTTTTTACAAATCAAATTTACCTTTTTGCAAATTAAATTCACACGTTGATAAAACAAAGTCACCCTTTCACATATTAAATTAACCCTTTAGCAAATCAAATTCATCCTTTTGCGATTTAAATAACCCGTTTATAAATCAAACTCCCTTTTCGCAAAGTAAATTAAACTTTTTAGAAATAAAATTCACTATTTTGCAAATTAAATTCACCTCATTACAAATAAAATTCATCTATTTGCAAATCAAATTCACATTTTTACTAATAAAATTCATCGTTTTGAATATTAAATGGACTCTGTATGTCTCTCTCTGTACTCTGCATATCAAATTCCCCATTTCTGAAATGAAAATTCACCTTTTTACAAATCAAAATCACCCTTTTGCAAATTAAATTCAACTATTTGCAAATAAAATACATTTCTTTGCAAATTAAATTCACCTTTTTACAAATCAAATTTATCTTTTTGCAAAATAATTTCACACGTTGATAAAACAAAGTCACCCTTTCACTATTTACAAATAAAATACATTTCTTTGCAAATTAAATTCACCTTTTTACAAATCAAATTTATCTTTTTGCAAAATAAATTCACACGTTGATAAAACAAAGTCAACCTTTCACATATTAAATTTACCCGTTAGCAAACCAAATTCACCTTTGTAGAAAACAAATTCATCCTTTTGCGATTTAAATAACCCGTTTATAAATCAAACTCCCCTTTCGCAAATTAAATTCACCTTTTTACAAATCAAATTTATCTTTTTGCAAATTAAATTGACCCAACACATGCAGTTCCAAACCCATTCAAACTCAAATTCCTTCTTAAATACATTCTCTCCTATTTACTCCTATTCGTTCAATTAGGGTGGTGGAGTTATCGATATTGTTTCATCACCTTTTACACGTATTATATAACTAACCTAATTGAGTGTCGATGGGGTAATCTATATCCGCCATAGATCCTGTCACACTACACATTCAACCTAATAAGTAAATTCAGTCTGTATACACTCTAATTACACACAAAATCCTATCATTACTGTTTAAAATAAAACAACCCTGTTTCCTCCAAAATTTGGAACAGGGGACCCAGATACTCATTGACGTGCTCAAGCTCGACTCTCACATATCGACACGCTCTCTAACTGGAGTTAAGAAATTGCACTTCTCGATTAGGTGCGATACATCGAGCAACCTTTCTCTAGACGGCGGACACATTGTACGCGGGCTTTGGCCCAAAAGTAAGTGTCCTTGGCCTATCCTTAATCGGGTGAGGATGAGTCAGATCCTCTGAGGGCCACCTACCGACAGCGCTTTTGAAACATTAGAGCTTCTCTGCTGTCCCAGCCCACCCACACTCCTACCTTTTCTTAATTTTTTTAGACCTAAAACTGTCCATAATAAACANCGAAATCCGGATCGTTGCAAAACAACTTACTGTGAGTAGGAACTATCCTTTTTAAAAAGTATTTTCTTAATCATGTATTTTATTGCATTTTTAGCGTCAGATAGCATGATCGCGGTGGTTTAGTACGGAAGTTGGGATGTCCAGGCCTTAGCCGCCTCATTCGCCTTTTTGTTACTCCAGAACTATTTGTCCAGTTACCCAGAAAACACCGAGACGCTCCAGTTCATGGTATTCTCCAACAAGAGCACAACGGAAAACCAGTCACGGACAGCAGTATCCACGTTGATGGTGTCGGTACAGATTAGGTAGAGCCACGATCCTTTCGAACACCCCGACCGCGTACTAAATACTTTTGCTATACTTATCAATACTTATCAATTTAGAATAATTTAGTTTTATGTATTATGTTCATTTTTTCTTTACGGATGTCGAAATAGATTAGGTAAAAATGCGTTTTCCTATTATTAAATATAGCTAGCCGACGAAGACTAATGGATGTTTTTCAAATTAATTTTACCCTTTTACAAATTAAATTTATTCCGTTCTCAAGAAAGCATAAGCACGTGGAAATATGCGATACATCGGAAATTTCAAGACGGGATTTAGAGGCAAATTAACTCGGTTCCTCAGTAACGTTACTGTAAGTAACCTCAGTAAGCTTCTCAGGGTTCAGTGATAAGCGTTATCATATTGTTATTGGTTGTTTAATTAAATTTATTTATTTTTTATTATTATGTATTGTTAAATGCAAAATAATAATAAATATTTTTATAAAATTGTATTTTTTGTGTTTTTCTCTATGTATGGAATAAAATAAATAATAAGATAAAAAATACATGTAATAAACTATTGGAAAATGACAGTGAAACGTTAAGATGAACGTATTTGTAGGTTTTGATGTATTTCTTACTAGTTGGTAGGTAATTAAACGCAACGAGTGCTAAAATTAGTCAAAATGTGAAGTAATATTCAATCGAATTTTTTTTTTAAATCTCTAGGCAGCCAACGTTTATACAGATCGTTGTAGGACATTTTTTATGCATGTATCGATTTTTAGTTTTTTCTTCACGCCAAAGTTTAGAGGTTTGAGTTACAGATTACTTACTGGTGCGATTTTATGAACAAAACATGGCCATGTTATGATTTTTGTACATTTCTAGTTGCCTTTTCAATCCTGGCACGGCCGTAAAATTTGTAACAGCCCAGTTAATTTTTTAGAGCTATTTTTGAACGGTATTCCTATTCCAGTTAATATTTGTAAGAATTATCTGACAGGTCCGCTTAAGATAAAAGCCTGAAGAAGTAGGATGAAGTTCGGCTGAAACGCCGGAGACGCCTCGGAATTGCTTTCCGCCAGTCATGCGAAGGACGGCTCAACTCGTAAAACGAGGCGAGGATTTAGAGATTTTAGAAGGGGCGGGAAAGATGAAGCGATCGGCGATTATCCCGAACGGGAACGGGTTCGGAGCTTGACCTTGTAACGGCCTTGCTCCCGGAAATCTGGGTCATCTCCCTGTTCCACATCGGAGGCCAGACTGCATCGCCACCGACAACACGGAGTTCGGCTCCGCTCTTACGAATTACGGGGTCGGGATCGCCCGAATCCGAAATTAACAACCTTCCTCTTTCAAGGACCACCGACTGAATCACATCCTAGATCGGGGCGTCACGACTGGTCTAGTTCGTCCTTTGCACGTGCCCCGACCTGACTCCTAAACTGATACCCGACCCGGAATAATTCCCCCGTCTGGAAACAGGCGCTTTTCTTTTTCGTACCGAGGTGTTGTGCGATTCCTTGCAATCCCCCGGGACCGAGGCTCATCGGCAGTACTGCGTAGGATGTCGGACCTTCATCCATCAAGCGACCACTTGCCCTTCTTCAGGACCAAGCCAACTTCTATCTCAAATCGCAAGTTTATACATCACAACAGAAATAACGTATACAAGTTTACAAAATATCAACATAAACATTAACTTAATCTTTTAATATAAGGTTTTAGTCGAAATGAAAAAGTTAGTGTCACGAGCGGGATTCGAACCGACGACCTTCGGCTAAATACGCCGTTGTTCTAACCACTTGAGCTATCGTGAGTTCGATCCACTCGGACACCAACTCCCCGTCTCAACCTAAACCTTTCGAAGTCACGATAGTTCAAGTGGTTAGAGCAGCGGCGTATTTAACCTAACACTTTCATTTGAACCAAAACTTACATGACAAGATTAAGTAATTGAAAGAAGTAATTTGGTCAATAGACTACTACATATAACAGATTTTAAAAATATTAACTTTTGAACATGGTCAATATATTCGATTAATGAAGAATTCAGGGTACAAGTACCAGTTTCTCGAAGAGTTTGGGAGTTTCCATGTGGTGCTAGTGCGGTTGTGCTGTAGGTCCCAAAAAATGTTATCATATCAGACAAGTAAGAGTAGCACCATAGTTTCCTACTACTATATATTGCACCATAGTCTGTAAATATCATCGTGTTGAATGAATGTCAACCAATCTTTTTTGAAGATATCTTATTGATTATATGCTAACCTCCAAGCAAGCCTCTTAAGATTCGGAGTTTCTTCATGCTTCTGTTTATTTCATACCTTTACTTTCAAATTTTGCAAGGATTGGACTGTTTGTGTCTGGGGCTGTCTAACTTACCGCTGAAGTTTGGGAAGATCTGGTCATTAGAAACAACTAATTAAGGTTTTTAGTTGAGATCAAAAAGTCAATAGCACGAGCGGGATTCGAACCCACGATCTTCGGCTTGATACGCCGCTGCTCTACCACTTGAGACCTACCACCTGACCAACCTAAAACCTTTCGAATTTGATGTCCGAGTGGATCGAAGTCAAGTGATTAGAGCAGCGGCGTATTGAGCCAATGGTCGTTGGGTTCGAATCCCGCTCGTGGCACTGACTTTTTCATTTCAACCAAAACCTTACATATAAAGATATTCTTAATAATATAAAAATCTTTTATTCATGGGAAAAATAGCAAAAATTCTTTAATCAGGCTAGCAGACTAATTCCATGTTTTAAAATACATTTTATAATTTTGAAACATGATTAAATGAAAATGAAATTTATAAACACATGTGATATAAAAATGGAACTTGTAAGAAAAACATAGATAAACTCGCATCCTATAGGGTTACTGCAAGAAAGAAAAAATATGTTTGTGTCCCTCTGATACACATCACTTCCTCACTCTAACCTCAGTCTCTATTCGAATATGTTTTATGACAGTGGGTTTCCGTCCCGCAGTGGTAGTCCTGTCATCGTTGTAACAGTTTGTCAAGCAAGGGCGTCAACTTCTGTAATTCTCTCTGTAAAGTGTGAGCCAGTTTTCCATATCGAACATCGTTAGGATTTGTCAACCTCACGACTGGTGGAGGAAACTATAGATCTTATCAACAGAATCTCTTTCAGGTTTGAGAATAAGGTGACCCTCATTTGGATACCAGCACATAAAGGACAATGAAAAGGCGGATGGCCGAGCCAAAGAAGGTTCTAATACTGCGTTTGTCGGGCCACAACCGTTATTACCTCACTCTATGAGCACAGCGAAAGAGAGTATTAATAAATGGGGCATGAAACAATTCCTTAGGGAGTGGAATTTATCCCCCGGACACAGGCAATCGAAAGAGTTTGTTAAGGCGATCAAACCAGCAGAATCGAAATGGCTATTCTCGATCTCAAGGAAGGGAATTAGGAGGCTGATTCTGACGGGCCACTACCCACTGAGAAGACACCTCTTCGTAATGGGTACCCTACCAGATCCCTTTTGCCGCTTCTGCGAAATAAAAGAAGAAACGGCAAGGCACTACCTCGCAGAGTTTGATAAGTATGCTAAGTCTAAATTTGAAATCTTTGAAGGAGAGGACATCACCAAATCACTCCTCGAGATAAAATAGTCCAAAATCTTGGGGTTTGTGAACAAGTCCAAGAGGTTTATGCAGGACACGTGAGCCGACCAAGTACCGGACGTTTTAGGGATGGGGTACGAGTCTACCCAGGCATTTAACCCCTCGGGTCATGGTCGCCCACCCTGCATAATATATATATTATGATTATTATGATATATTATATATATATGATTTTCAGTCCTTGTGCAAGTGTTAACTATCTCCCGTGATATCTATGTGCTTGTGTTTCAAGTTTTCACCTGCACATATTTCGGTTTGAAAAATATTACAATACTAGCTGATAAGTTCTGAGTCCTTTCTGGCACCAAATACTAAACGACCCTGAGTTCTAGAACTATCGCTGTACCTACTCGACCGATGATATTTGCATCAAACTTCCATGTCTACTATTCATGTCAACTACAAATAAACTAACATAAGACAGAGAAAAAAAAGACAATGGAGGGGCAACGGTTTAGGCGTTGACACGGCGCTCATCACGTTAAGGTAACGTCCCGGGTTCGAATCAAACGGCCTTCTTACAAATGGGCTTTCTTTTCAAAAACACCGGCACCATGAGGGTTTTATATGACCTCCGCTGTTGCGAACCTTCGTGAAACAAAAAACAATGGTCAATGCTTTCAATGCATTTAGAATTTGGAATTTTTCAAAAGAAAAGATTTAGAAATTTTACTCTCAAATAAAAAGTCCTCACATGATTTCAATTTTTTAATTTATTTTTTAAATGACATATTTTCGTTTGACGGTAACAACTTTTACCGATAAACGAACAAATATTTCATTGCAAAATAAGGAGATCTCACATGTACACAAGACAATACAATACTCCTATTATTATACAATAATAATATTGGCATGGCGGCGTCGATCGCCGCAACGCTTTGGGTGTTGAAACGGCGCTCATCACTGTAAGATAAAGGTACCGGGTTCGAATCCAGCGGCCTACTTACAAATGGGCTTTTTTTTTTTCAAAAACACCGACACCCTGAGGGTTTTATATGACCTCCACTGTTGCGAACCTTCGTGAAACAAAAGACGATGGTCAATGCTTTCAATGCATTTGTAGCTGGAAGAATATAACTAAACATAACAGCATAATATTCAACACAGGTAAACAATTATAGATAATCGCTGAATTTAGGCGAACAGAAATAACCTAGTTATCGTCTTATTTAAAGGTGCACATATATTATTATATATATTTTTTAAGGTAAAAAATAACAGTATGGAAACCCACTGAATTCCAAATTTGGTGCCCGTTTTATTAGGCCAATCAGAATTTATTCGGCTTTCATGTTTACCAAACTTTAAGGCCCGATTAAACGCTTTTTAAGTATGTTAATATTTAATTAACTCTCACTACATCAGATGAAAGGCAAAAAGGCAAATAAGAAAAACCGCTAGACG
This sequence comes from Cimex lectularius, assembly GCF_000648675.2. Classification (NCBI taxonomy): domain Eukaryota; kingdom Metazoa; phylum Arthropoda; class Insecta; order Hemiptera; family Cimicidae; genus Cimex; species Cimex lectularius. The sequence goes on along the minus strand of NW_019392868.1, from coordinate 539,269 downwards.
AAATGTAAGAGTGGTCAGATCGACATGCAGGAGCCTGTGTGACGGTGGTGCTTTTCTGTTTGGAGTGATAGAAAGATAAAGTCCTAAAACAAAGATTTTTACTCGAACAAGTTCTAATATATATCAATAGACGTTCATTGTATTTCCAGTGAGTTTCCATTGTCCAGCTCCTGGTGCCACGCTCGTAAGTCACTCACCGTGCCAGGAAAAAAGAAAGGATCGGTACTTAGATTCGATAAAAGCTTGGCACCTTTTATAACACTTCAGACGGTGTAGAAGTAGGTTGTTAGCCTTGTTTTTGTTATTGTACTGGTATTCACACATCGAATAAATGCACCTGGAATCATTATGGGGATCACACAGTCGCGTATAGAAATATAACGGCGAAACTAATTTCGTTCGTGATGCAAAACAAATTGTTGAACTGGGTCTGCCATCTCGCATTCACTCATAGCCCTTTCAATTCTCTTACAGGAAACGTGTTGTTATTTAAATTAACTTTTTTTGGCAAACTCGCGTTTTAAAACTACTAATTTTCTTGAACTGTTTCACCGGCCAAAATGATGTTTTATGATATAACGGTAACCAATCTTTCTTTTCTTTTACCTATTCACGCTAATCCATTTCGTGCACACGCCTCAATTCATTCTCACTACCCAAGAGTACAACATAACTTCGAGGTATTTGAGTATAAGCCGTTCATTCATGCAAATAAATACATTCGTTCCATACAAAATTTCGTTGTTGTGGGTCGTAATATCAATAAAAAAAACTATAATTTATTTTTTAAATTTAAATTGAGATAATTTCTTATCGACCGCATCGATTCAATATATACATGTAACATCTTTAAGAAAAGGAATCTTCGATGCATTTCCCGATGGAATACTGGAATGGCTCTTAAAAAAGTGCTGAGATTAATGTAACTAAGTAAATAAATTAATGTTAACAGATACATAAATCATTGTCAAATAAAGTGATGGAAATTGAATGTCAACTTGAATAAATGAGAAAATTATTATTTTCAGAAACAGGGTAGGAAACTAGCTAGAACGATGACACTTCCAGGGTAAGAAATCTGAAGTACATAGTTTAAAAAAAGTACCCAAAAGGCCTGGATACTAAAGAATAAAACCCAAACGATAGAAAAATGAAACAAGCCCCATAAAACCGAGGCAATAAATTTAGCAAACAACAAAACAAGGAAAATTGTACAAAATATCTATACTAAACACAGACAAAAGAAAAAATTAACAATACAGAAGTTGTAAAACCTAGTACAAACCAAAAAAAAGAAAAATTCAACGTAAACATCAAATAAAAAAGAGATAATAAACATAGCGAACAACAAAAGCAGGAAAATTGGACAAAATATCTATATTAAACACAGACAAAAGAAAAATTAACAATACAGAAGTTGTAAAACCCAGTACAAACCAAAAAAAGAAGAAAAATTCAACGTAAACTTCAAACATAAAAGAGACAATAAACACAACGAACAGCAAATGCAGGAAAATTGTACAAAATATCTATACTAAACACAGACAAAAGAAAAATTAACAACAATACAAAAGTTGTAAAACCCAGTACAACCAGAAAAAAATAAGAAAAATTCAACGTAAACATCAAACAAAAAAAGGACAATAAACATAGCGAACAACAAAAGCAGGAAAACTGGAGAAAATATTTATATTAAACACAGACAAAAGAAAAACAACAATTTTGTACAAACCAAAAAAACGGGGAAAAATTCAATGTAAACATCAAACAAAAAAAGACAATAAACATAGCGAACAACAAAAGCAGGAAATCATCTTCAGGGCCTGGGATTTACAAACAATGTTTACATTTAACAATTACATTTAGGATGTGGAAAAGTGAATTTATACAATGCAAAATATATTTTATATTCAAACAAAGTATTTCTACTAACTCAAAGTGTTTGTCTTCTGTGTAATTGTGCCATTCTTGCGTGTCGTGTTGAGAGTGCCAGTGAGATTTTGCCGTTTTATGTTTATATACGTTGGAGGATTTTGAAGGGGTGGGGAAGTAAGTCGGTATAGAAAAGACATTTTTGTATAAGGCATCGGCTTCTTTGAGGCCCTGAAGATGATCTCAATAAAGATCGAAACGTTGGCACGATAAAGGAAATGTTTTTCTGAAACCTACATCACACCAGACCGCATCTCACGATTTCTGAATAGTCATCATATTCATCGATAATTTCGGTTTCTTTTGTTTTAAGTTTCTATGCTGTATTTCGGTTTAATGCTTGGACAAATGTTGGCTGTTATTCGAAGTAAAAAAACGCTTGTTTGCCAAAAGTGAAAAGCGGTACTTGGAATCGCGAGAGTAAAAGCTGCAAAAAAGCCCGTTTTCTCGTTTCCCTTTCTTGAAACATCCGACGGCAATCCGCTAAAAGCCTTCTCGAGTGAAAACGCACGCCTTTCTGTCTGCATAAGACACATAAAAATTACAGCTTTTTTTTCTTTCTGGAAAAATATGCTTTCACATGTGCTTGATGTGCGAAAAGCCGTGTCTTGGCCAAGAACGGAAAACGCGAAATCGACTTACGTACAAAAGTATACGTACATATCCTCTTTGCCAAGTTGACAACAATTCCAATTATGTAATCATTAACTACGCTTTATTTTTGATCTAATAAATAATTAAATAATAAAAGTAATTGACGAAATAGAATAATTTTAAATGTTACTTCTTCTTAGTTATTGACCATCTATTGACCCAACGAATCATTAAGATAGTTAATTTGTTTTGTGTCAATAAAATGTGTAAATAAAATGTAGTTTATAAATATAAAGAACAGTAATATTGCAATATATTATAGATATATACACTGCCCCTCGAAAAACAGACCACCTGGTTTTTGCACGAAAAATGGTCAAATTTGGAATTGCATATTCTCACCTTTTAAGTCACGGACCTGTGCTCGGACTCAATTTTTTTTTTAATTTTACGTTGAACAAGTTGGCTTTTTTAGATGTTTTCCTAGCTTCAGTCATTCATCAGTAAATTAAAAAATTCGAGAGCATGTTAAGTTTTTCCCTTTTTACAAAAACTTCAAATTGAGCCGTAGAGCCAAGAAATCGTCCTGGAGCGGTGCCCTATAGCAATCGATAGGAGATTTTAATAAGCTTTTCAATTGGTCACCTTCCATTTTGCCCCATTTTTCAACCGTTGTCGAGTTATTTACGATTTTTGGGCAACAAACGTGGTTTTTACGTGTTCATGGAGAACAAACCGATCACTCTCTCACTCACTCTCTCTCTCTCTCTCTCTCTCCTCTCTCTCTCGATTTTCAAGAATGTATAAATTTGAACCGTCATGTTTTCGCAATTTTACGCTCTACAACTTTAGTTCCGTGGAATTTTTCAAAACGTGAACAGCGGAGCGAGAATTCTTTTTTTTTCTTACATTGACCTTTTGCGATGAGGAATACTTCTGCTGTCGACAGCCAATAGTTTTCCTCAACACGGAAATTCAACTTTTCCTTCCCGTTTTACAGTTGTTGGGGCAGTTTAGCATCGAATAATGTGTTGAAACAGTGGGTTTATTTATGATAAAAAACAACAACATAAAAAGAGACAATAAACATTGTGAACAAACAAAATTGGACAAAATATCTAAATTAAACAGAGAGGAAAAAAGAACTACAATAGGAAATAGTAAAAACCAATTTTAACCTAATAAAAAATCAACATAATTTGGTTGTTCACTACGACTATTGTCTTTTTTTTACTTTTTACGCATTTTGTGCTTTTATATAAAAGAAAAGTTGGTTTTCACAACTTCATTTTTTTGTCGCTATGTTTATTGTCTCTTTTTTATGTTTTTAATGTTTTTTTGCTGTTTTATTAAGGTAAGTTGGTTTTTACACCTTTCGAATAGTTGCTATTTTTTTCTGTGTTGAGGGTAGATATTTGACCATTTTTTCTGCTTTGGTTGATCGCCATGGTTATGTCTCTTTTTTATGTTGTGTTTTTAATTTTTCGCACTGTGCGCTTTTCTTATTAGGGGAAAAGTTGATTTTTACAAATTTTGTATTGTTGTTCTTTTTTTGTCTGTAGAAATTTAGTCCATTTTTCTGCTTAGTTGTTCACAATGTTTACTGTTTCTTTGTTAAGTTTTTTTTTTATTTTAAGGTTTTTGTCCATTTTTTTCTACTTTGGTTTTTTGCTATGGTTAATGTCTCTTTTTTTGCACTTCGTGCTATTTTATTAGGGTAAAGTTGATTTTTACAACCTCTGTACTGTTGTTCTTTTTTTTTGTCTGTGTTTAGTGTAGAAATTTTGTCCATTTTTTCTACTTGTTTATTCACTATGCTTTCTGTTTATTTTTTAAGTTTTTTTAATCTTACACTTTTTGTGTATTTTTATTGAAGTGTAGAGCACGTGACGAAATTTGTCGTACGTGTAGGAGTCAACCTGTAATATCATAAGAATATTCAACATTCGATATCGCTTCATAATTAATTTCAATTCAGTATATAAAATTTTTAGTAATAAAATAGATTTCAATTTGCATATAATTTTACATTGTCTTTTTTTCACATAAAAAGCCTACATTACAACTTTTTTCGACAAAAATCAACATTATTCCAATATTCTTCAGGTTTTCTAAAATTAAGTTTTATTTCTGGAATAGTCAAACTAGTGGTAATTGATACGTCTATTGTTGTCAATAATTCTACTGATAATCAGTAATGTTAAATCTGTGATTGAAGTGCTAATTTTTGCAAAATTTTATGTAAATCAAAAGTACATTTATCTGGGCTTTTATGAGACCATTCTAGATGACTACTCTAGTTTGAACTGACATTTGACAAATTGCCACGATTATAAGTAGTAACTTATTCAACATTGACGGAAAGAAAGCAATTATAAATAAATTTAATGCTTACTTGAGAGCTGAACTTCTGCAAACCATAAAGCAAGTGTGAATGCGATGGCCATAACTCTTTTGCTCATCGTACCTAAAAACAAAAAGTATTTTAAAAAACTCTTTCAATGTTAAACTAAAATGCGTCAAATCATCTGAACGTGATTGACGGAGTGAATTATTATTTTATTTTTTTCACCGGTTCAGGATGCTTTATGACGAGGGCCGGCGGACCTTTCTTAGTGTCCTCGAGGTGGCTTTCATCTCGTGCCGTGGCCGGGTTATTTCGGTATCCCACACCCAAATCAAATTGAAGCCCATGAAATGGCCTGGCAGAAGAAAGGGTTCTAATCAAGCCGTCCTACTTCCGACTGCCGATTCGCCCATCCACCCACACGATCTTGGATATGGAGAAAATCTATTAGCGTGACTCAGGAACTGTTCGAAATTCCCTTGGGACGACAGCCTTTTAATTTTCTTCTCTTAGAAAGAGAGAAACCTTTCCATTACAACCGTCCAACCATGAGTTTACCAAAAAAATCAAACGTTTTTAAACCAAAGGAATTATTTAACCTTTTTTTTGTTACACTTCATCTATAACAAAAATTTGTGTACCGTCGGTGGAAGGCGACATACAGCCAGAATGTACGGATCCAAAGGTGGCATAACAACGATGAATAATATGGATCTCTGTATAGTCTAGGTGATAAACAGATACAAATTCAATTTTTTTTCAAACTATTTATTGCTTGTTTTCATAACCAAAATCATGGCTGTACAAATTGTTACTTGTACATTAAAAGTAGATTTTATTCAAATTAAAATAAATATTTTTGAAGGTTCATTTTCTTTCAAAAGGAAGCTTTCTGGAGCTTTACAAAGCTTAAAAGTTTGAAAGAGACCGTTGAGGTTCCTCACTGAAGAACGTGACGACGGAAACAAGTACGGTTCAGACAAAAAGCGAAAACATGCGGATCGAAAGTCAGTTCGTTCTGACGACGATCAATACAAGCAAATTTAAGCCCCAATTTTTATAACTGAACTAACTATAATCGATACAATATTATCCTATAATTCCAGTTATGACCTAATTAGTACAATGTCGGGTTTTTCCAACGTAGGTCTAAAGGACATGCAGATATTTATGAACTTAAGGGACTTAACAGTACTTATGGATTGTGATTGAGACATTGAATGAAATGTGTAGAGATTAGTGACCGTTAATCTATAGTTATTCAGATATCGTGAGATGCGGTCGGGAGTGATGTAGGTTTCAGAAAAATATTTTCTTTATCGTGCCAACGTTTCGATCTTTTATTGAGATCATAGGGCCTGGGATTTACAAACAATGTTTACATTTAACAAATACATTTAGGNTAATTTTCCAACAATTTAGCTTTCCTTTTCCTATTTATCCCCTTTATATATAATCCTGAAAGAATAATCTGGCCGAACTATTACCAACACATTGTTCCCCTTTGTCGGCTTTTTTCACTTCAAAGAAGCCGACGCCTTACACAAAATTGTCTTTTATATACCGACTTCCTTCCCCACCCCTTCAAAATCCAACGTATATAAACACAAAATAGCAAAATCTCGCTGGCACTCTCAACAAGACACGCAAGAATGGCACAATTGCACAGAAGACAAACACTTTGAGTGAGTAGAAATACTTTGATTGAATATATTTAAAAAAATATATTTTGCATTGTATAAATTCACTTATCCACATCCTAAATGTATTTGTTAAATGTAAACATTGTTTGTAAATCCCAGGCCCTGAAGATGATCTCAATAAAAGATCGAAACGTTGGCACGATAAAGAAAATGTTTTTCTGAAACCTACATCACTCCCGACCGCATCTCACGATATCTGAATAACTATTGAATGAAATTTTCACTGAAAGTGACATTAACCGAGACTAACTCGGCTAAGACAAGAAGCGATAATATGCGGATCCAAAGTTAGTTCCTCCTAACAACGATCAATAGAAAGAAACTGAAACCCCAATTTTTATGGCTGAACTAACTGTAATCTATACTATAATTTTATCATTCATCAAATAATAATTAATAAACATTGTAATTCCAGTTGTAAAATAATTTGTACAATGTTGGTTTTTTTCCAACGGTCTGAAGGACAAATAGTATTTATGAACTTACGGGATTCAACAGTACTTATGGATTATGATAAAAACGTTGAAGCAAATTTAAGCCTGAATTTTTTTGGCTGAACTAACTGTAAATCGATATACTTGTGTCATATAATTCAAGTTGTAAAATCATTAGTACATTGTTGGGTTTTTCCAATATAGGTTTGGAGGACAAATAGGTATTTACGATCTTAAGGTACTTAACAGTACTTATGGATTGTGATAAACCTAAAATATCTCGGCTAAGGCATAAAGCTATATTGTGCGGATCCAAAGTTACTTCGTCCTGACGACGATTAATAGAAACAAATTTAAACCCAAATTTTTATGTATGAACTAAATGTAAATTGATACAATTTTATCACATAATTCCAGTTGTGACATAATTAGTACAATGTCGGGTTTTTCCAACGTAGGCCTAAAGGACAAATAGGTACTTATGAGCTTAAGGGACTTGACCGTACTTATGGATTGTGATAAAAGATTGAATGAAATTTTCACTGAAGGTGACGTTATCCGAGACTAACTCGGATAAGACAAAAAGCGATATTATGCGGATCCAAAGTTGGTTCGCCCTAACAACGATCAATAGAAGGAATTTTAAACCCCAATTTTTATGGCTGAACTAACTGTATATACCATAATTACTGTACATACTATAACTAACGGTAAACTATCATTTTATCATATAATAATTAATAATACTGTAATCTATACTATAATTTGATCAGTCATAAGATAATAATTAATAAACATTATAATTCCAGTTGTGAAATAATTTGTACAATGTTGGTTTTTTTCAAACGGTCTGAAGGAAAAATAGTATTTATGAACTTATGGGACTCTGCAGTACTTATGGATTATGATAAAAACGTTGAAGCAAATTTAAGCCACAATATTTATGGCTGAACTAACTGTAAATTGATTCACTTTTATCAAGTAGTTCAAGTTGTAAAATAATTAGTGCAATGTTGGCTACTTTCAAAAATAGATCTGAAGGAACAATAAATTCTTAGGAACTTAAGAGACTTCGTAGTACTTATGGCGATTTGAATGTTTGAATGAATGAATGGCTGAAGCCGACAGACAAACCTGGCTCAGAGAAAGTGAGAAAAAATGCGGATCCAAAGTTAGTCCGGCCTAACTAAAGTGCATCAACCATAGATCAAAAATATATTTCAATAATTGTTTTAATAAATTTCATAAATCATATTGAGTTGTTCACTGCGTCTTACATAAAATTGACAAAATTCAAAATGAACGGCATTTCAGTGTTTTAAATAAACATTTGTAAATCCCAGGCTCTGAAGATGATCTCAATAAAAATCGAAACGTTGGCACGACAAAGAAAATGTTTTTCTAAAACCTACGTCACGGGTTCGAATCCAGCGGCCCTGCATTCGAACTCAACATACTTACAAATGGGCTTTTTTTCAAAAACACCGGCACCCTGAGGGTTTATATGACCTCTGCTGTTGCAAACCATCATAAAAAAATATATTTAAAAAAATAAAAAACGTGGATAATTTGTAATTACATTCATATCCAATCTATAAAAAAGAAAGTCGTATAAAAATAATATGTATTTATAAATCAGCAGCAAATTATGATTTTTGTACATTTTTCACTTACTCAAAATTTAGTGGCTTTTTCTCTCCCTTTGTAACATTTAATTGTTTCAAAATATATTTCAGAATCCTGTGTTTTATCAGGGGAAAGCAAAAAGTATTAAGATTGGCAAATAAGAATAATAAAAAATAATGTCGCTTGATGGTAAATTAAATTTTTAATGAACATAAATTATTACTTATTCAGAAATCGAGAGTCAATAATCAAATCAAAGTGCAGACAAACACATTGAGCCCTGAAGATGATTTCAATAAAGATCGAAACGTTGGCACGATAAAGAAAATGTTTTTCTGGAACCTACATCACACCAGACCGCATCTCACGATTTCTGAATAATCATCGACTAACGGTCACTAATCAACACACATTTACACACGTTTTAAATAAAGTTTGTACTTATCCTATGCTTAATTTATTTTATATAAATTACAATAAGTCAATACTCAGGTCTCTTTTTGAGAATCTTAATCTTCAGTTAAAAATGCCTATTTTTGAATTTACCTTCCTTGTTTTTCTTAGTTGCAACTTCTTCAAGTCGATTCGAAACCTTCATCCGGCGAATCCGTCGCCTCGCAAACGAGCTCTATTTTCCTCTTGAAAACAATTGTGTCAGTTTGAGTTTGAGGACAGTCCGCCTTCCGTTATTCTCGCATGGCTCTCCTGGAGCCATAGTAAAACACTCTCAACGAATTCTTCTCGAAATCAAGCTTTTCAAAACGGTGCTAAGTTTGTAATCAAGACAGGAAAAAACTTGGTTTTTAAAGCGACCAAATTAATTTTCTTTTTGAAATCTTAAGGATATCTTTTCAAACAAGAGTCGACACTGCAACAAAATGGCTAATCTCTAAAGTTACAAGGTGTACTTTTAAAAATATTGAACATTAACAAATGCGGTGTTCCCTCGAAAGTTTTCTCCACATATTAACCATGCAAATTTAACGAAAAGTACTTCAAGAGTGCATTGTTTGCTGATCTACATAGGACTTTCTTTCCCTGCGTCATAAAACTTTTACCGTAAAGAAAAAAAACTGTGTGGCTTTCACTGGCGTTAATGGCTTAGATAAACATCATCCGAATTCTTACAAACATCAAGAATTGACGGTCCAAAGTCTAGACAATCAGCAGACTTTCTATTGCAGATTTTGTATTTCTTTCTCAAAGGATGTCGGAAAAATACAACTACATCTACTATTTAAATTGTCAAGAAAAATGTATTTCTCATTTTAATATGGTATATAAAAATAATGACGTTTTGGGCTTTATAATTTTAATACATGATCATATAAATGTAGTTCTTTTTTTAAGTTGTTCATGTAATCAGTGGTTGTTAAAACTTGGAACAACCACCTTCTTGCATATATCGAATATATTTCAGGACTCACTTCAGCGATAATTTCGCCAGCTGGAAGGAAGTGCAATAACATAACATTAGAAAACATCAACTTTGTATATGCATAAATATAAGATGTAGTAATAACGATATAAATAGCAAGCAACATTTCCACACGAGAAGAACGAAGAACATGAGAGTCCATGAATAAATTTCAACTACATATGTACACGAAGCAAAAAGTATCCTGAAGGACATCGCCAACAATGAGAAGAAACTCGCATCGGCTATAAATCAGAGAACCTTTTTGTTAAAATGCAGACAACACAAGGCCCTGAAGATGATATCAATAAAGATCGAAACGTTGGCACGATAAAGAAAATGTTTTTCTGAAGCCTACATCACACCAGACCGCATCTCACGATTTCTGAAAAATAAATAGCAGTATAGCATACAAATTTAAAAATAATCCATTTACGTTTTTGTGGTCAATTGACCAAGTTACTTCTTTCAATTAATTATTCTTTTTATGTAAGGTCTTGGTTGAGATAAAAAAAAGTCAGTGAGTGTCACGAGCGGGATTCGAACCCACTACCTTCGGCTAAATACGCCGCTCTACCACTTGAACTATCGTGACTTCGATCCTCTCGTAATATAAAATATAATAATGATATTTTCCTAAGACGTATGCAAATTATGTTATGCTTATATACAAGATATATAAATATTGTGACTATATAAATTAAAGAATTATCTAATTTTTTCATTTGGGTCATTGACGGCCATGATTCCATGGTCACCGTTTCTTCCACTGTGACCTGAAAAATATATTGTGAAATTGACCCTTTATTATTTCTATTACGCTGAAATTTCACTATCTTCAAGGAATTTGATCACATTCTGAGGTATTTCCAGGCTAGTACTTTGCAGTCATATAGGACATGTTCCGATGACTCGTTTTTCATGACCGAGTGGGCAGATTTCTGTCTCAATTTTCCCAATTTTTAAAGGCAATATTCGAACGTGCAATGACCAGTATAAAACCTCTTAGTTTCCTTAATTGCTGGTTTGTCAGCGAGTGCATTGCCTTCAATCCCTTCCTTCCGGACGCCCACGACAGAGTTACTTGAGTGCATTTTGCCAAGAGTCGAAGATATTTTAACAATTCAATTAATTAAGGTTTTAAGTTGAGATAAAAAAAGTAAGTGTCACGAGCGGGATTCGAACCCAAGACCTTCGGCTTGATACACCGCTACTCTACCACATGAGCTATCGTGACTTCATTCTCCTCGGGCACTAATTTCCCATTTCAACCCCACTTTTTGAATTTTCCCTCCTTTTTGCCACTTTTCAAATGTCGTGTAATGGATTTGTTTCTCGGCGACAAGTGAAATGGCCACGGAGAGCTTTAGTGAAGTATACTTCATTTTAATTCATTAAATTCACTATTTTTCGTGGTCCGCTTGACCAATTAATATCATTCAATTAATTAATTAAGTGTCACGATAGCTCAAGTGGTAGAGAAGCGACGTATCAAGCCGAAGGTCGTGGGTTCGAATCCCGCTCGTGACACTGACTTTTTTATCTCAACTTAAAACCTTAATTAATTGAATGATATTAATTGGTCAAGCGGACCACGAAAAATAGAGAATATTTTAGCAATTATCAGACTAGGGTGAAGGTGGAGGGGTCTAAAGTCTTCAGTTCGGCTTGGCTGTTGGAAAGGTGTACATTTGTTCACCTTTTTTTATATTTCCTGTGCGAGGATCTTACCTTGGAAGATTGTTGTTGTGTCAACTATGGGGCTAGACGTTTCACCAAGTCGAAGTTTGGTCCTTGGACAATTATCGAGATAGTTCTTTCAGGCTAACAAGTCAGTCTCTCATATCAACTGCCTCTCTCCACTTCAAAAATTTATCAGATAAAATATAGTCGAAACGAAATATTCACTGAAAATGACGGTAGGTACAAGGCACAATATGATAAAAAGCGAGAATGTCCATACCCAAAGTTAGCTCGACCAAACAACCATCTTCACAGAGTATATTTTCGTAATATGTTTTTAATTGTGAATCATTATTTAAAATTGACGACAAATTATTACGTTAGATTATTTATTCAGGTGCTCAACCTACCATTAACTTTCTAATATAACATTATGTTCGTTTTCATACTTTTCCACTCCAAAGAAATCACCCAAACACTGAAGATGGCGAAATGCCGAAATGCGCCTGATTGACAAAAATCAGCGAGGTTAGGCAGACCAACCAAATCTTTGAAGGAGAGGACATCATCAAATCACTCCCCGAGATAAAATGGTCCAAAATCTTGGGGTTTGTGAACAAGTCCAAGAGGTTTATGCAGGACACGTGAGCCGACCAAGTCCCGGACCTTTTAGGGATGGGGTACGAGTCTACCCAGGCATTTAACCCCTCGGGTCTTGGTCGCCCACCCTGCATAATATATATAGGCAGACCAACATTATCAAACGAAAAAATTAGGCTACATCGAGTAAAACGGTACAAAGCAGTCATACGCGAAAGAGCGGGGAACCCAAGTTTTACCTAACAACGACCAACAGTCATCCCAAAACAGTCTTTACTTCGAACTAAAAAAAGTTTATGCAGTTGGACTCAGCCAAATCGCAATTAAGTGTTTGAAAGCCTAAAGTCTAAAGAGCTAGACAGACAGACAGACAGAGATTGATAGATCGCTTTATTTAATCGCGCCAAGTTAGGTCTCTTGGACATTTGTACCACTTTACGAGAGAGAGAGAGAGAGAGAGAGAGAGAGAGAGAGAGAGAGAGAGAGAGAGAGAGTGAGAGAGAGCAGATTTCATAGATGTTATTACAATTGCTTCTAGCTTTTTTTCTATTAAAGTCATAAATGTTTCAACTAGCTAAGCTACTATCCTAAGTACTAAGCTGGTATCCAAGGGACATTTTTTTACCCCAGTCATTGGCCAAACCGAAAAGCATGCCTCTTCATGAAGTTTGGGAGGTTTCTATTATGTTGANGATCGAAACGTTGGCACGATAAAGAAAATGTTTTTCTGAAACCTACATCACACCAGACCGCATCTCACGATATCTGAATAACTATCGATTAACGGTCACTGATCGCTACACATTCTGAAATATATTTTTAAACAATTAAATGTTTACAAAGAGAGAGAAAAAGCCACGAAATTTTGAGTAAGTAAGTGAAAAATGTACAAAAATCATAACTTGCTGCTGATTTATAAATACATATTATTTGTATACAACTTTCTCTTTTATAGATTGGATATAAATGTAATTACAAATCAACCACGTTTTTTTATTTTTTAAAATATATTTTTAGGAGGGTTTGCAACAGCAGATGTCATATAAACCCTCAGGGTGCCGGTGTTTTTGAAAAAAAGCAAAATTTATGAGTTGGAATGCAGGGCTGCACCGACGCCCTCTCTTCTTTGATTAAAAAAACCATATAATTTTATGTAATAAATAAATGATTTAAACTTCAAATAAATAAAGTAAAATAAATTCTCAACTTCGAATAAAATAAGTAAAATAAACGATTGTGAACTTCAAATGAATGAAGAAAAATAAAATCCGAATTCAAAATAAGTAAAATTAAAACGAACTTAAATTAACGATTTACAAATCGATCGATTTTACTAGCTAGCAAACAGTCCAAATATTTAATAAATTGGAACCACTTCCCTCATAAAACGACGATACAACGATGGACAGGATGGCGATGACATTGATGATGATGAATGAGGAAAAATGGTGACGATGCGATAAGGAGGAAAACGAAAAAAAAAATTTACTTCGACGGAACAACGATCGAAAGACGACTGACTCTCTTATCTACGGTAATCGCCAACTCACTGAGCCAAAGAATAAACAGGTGCGGATTAACGAAACGCGATTAAATAAATTCGGCAATAATTAGACTCAATCCTTCTTCTTAGAAGTATCAGGTCATTGACTGTTGCTGCTGCAATTTGATTCCCTAAGTTTTTTCCAAACGTTAGGTTAAACCTCCATTGAGCTGTTGCTTCGCATTCGAAGATGATATGAGTGGCTGTTTCTTCCTCCTCATTACATAATCTGCAAATGGGAACTAAGCTGGTATCCAAGGGACATTTTTTTACCCCAGTCATTGGCCAAACCGAAAAGCATGCCTCTTCATGAAGTTTGGGAGGTTTCTATTATGTTGATTTGGAAATTTGACGATAATCTAACAGTCAGACATCAAAATCGGTTGGCACCAGCGTGAAACGGGCCCCCCGGGTGAAATCCGTCTGTAACAATTTCCGAGAAGAGGGCGCCGTACAGAAAAACATTAGACCTCCTTTCGTTAAATACGAATCACGGCGCCTGTTTTTCCAAGATCGATAAAAAGAAATAAGAAAGCTGTTTTCATCCCAATTCCGTTTCCGGTTATTATTGTCACCCGGGCTGTAATTAAAGTCGAGTCCCGCTCCGATTGCGATTTCGGCCCATTCGATCCGCACCACTTAAGACGACGCCACCGGCTCCCATTTTGTCCCCCTCGGCACAAACACGAAAATAAACGCTTCTAATCTTTTCTATGATATACATGATTTGTTGTTACCATTTTATAATGATGTTGACTACACGAGAGTTCAACGTCATTACATTCCAACTAGGCACACCTTTAACATCGCCCTAAATATACTGCTCAAAAAAATGGCGCACTTGTAAATTTTGATTTATTTTTTAATTCGACAATATTTTGGCCATATTTTTTGTTTTACTTCCTGCTTTAAAAATAATTTTATAATTATAATTAGAAATATGTGATGTTAGGGAGAGGGGCGTAAACAGCAAACCTCCGATCTCGTTTCTATCAATGCCGGTCTTCTTTCTCACTACGATGTGACTACGTAAAGGCGAGCATAAATCTTTATGGAAAATACATTAAAAATAAAACAATTACATTACAATTAAAATAAATAGGTATAAATCAATAAATCTTCTTTGATTATTTTTTTATATTTTTTGACGAGGGTTTGCAACAGCAGAGGTTATATCAACCCTCGGGGTGCCGGTGTTTTTGAAAAAAGCCCATTTGTAAGTATGTCGGGTTCGAATGCAGGGCCGCTGGACTCGAACCCGGGACCTTCATCTTACAGTAATGAGCGCCGTGTCAACGCCTAAACCGTTTCGGCCACCGACGCCCTCCCCCTGATTGATGTTGCTCATTTTTCAACGTAAAATAACCAATATGAATTTATGAAATGAAGTTTATTTCAATATTAGACTGTATATTTCACTGTTAAACTCAAAATAATTGTGCTGATAAATAAATGACAATGTAAAAATTTATGTGTTGTGGTTAGTGACCGTTAATCGATGCGTGAGATGCGGTCTGGTGTGTCGTTGGTTTTAGAAAAAACATTTTGTTTATCGTGCCAACGTTTTGATCTTTATTGAGATCATCTTCAGGGCTCAAAGTGCAGACAAACACTTTGAGCCCTAANTGAAGATGATCTCAATAAAGATCGAAACGTTGGCACGATAAAGAAAATGTTTTTCTGAAACCTACATCACACCAGACCGCATCTCACGATATCTGAATAACTATCGATTAACGGTCACTGATCGCTACACATTCTGAAATATATTTTTAAACAATTAAATGTTTACAAAGAGAGAGAAAAAGCCACGAAATTTTGAGTAAGTAAGTGAAAAATGTACAAAAATCATAACTTGCTGCTGATTTATAAATACATATTATTTGTATACAACTTTCTCTTTTATAGATTGGATATAAATGTAATTACAAATCAACCACGTTTTTTTATTTTTTAAAATATATTTTTAGGAGGGTTTGCAACAGCAGATGTCATATAAACCCTCAGGGTGCCGGTGTTTTTGAAAAAAAGCAAAATTTATGAGTTGGAATGCAGGGCTGCACCGACGCCCTCTCTTCTTTGATTAAAAAAACCATATAATTTTATGTAATAAATAAATGATTTAAACTTCAAATAAATAAAGTAAAATAAATTCTCAACTTCGAATAAAATAAGTAAAATAAACGATTGTGAACTTCAAATGAATGAAGAAAAATAAAATCCGAATTCAAAATAAGTAAAATTAAAACGAACTTAAATTAACGATTTACAAATCGATCGATTTTACTAGCTAGCAAACAGTCCAAATATTTAATAAATTGGAACCACTTCCCTCATAAAACGACGATACAACGATGGACAGGATGGCGATGACATTGATGATGATGAATGAGGAAAAATGGTGACGATGCGATAAGGAGGAAAACGAAAAAAAAAATTTACTTCGACGGAACAACGATCGAAAGACGACTGACTCTCTTATCTACGGTAATCGCCAACTCACTGAGCCAAAGAATAAACAGGTGCGGATTAACGAAACGCGATTAAATAAATTCGGCAATAATTAGACTCAATCCTTCTTCTTAGAAGTATCAGGTCATTGACTGTTGCTGCTGCAATTTGATTCCCTAAGTTTTTTCCAAACGTTAGGTTAAACCTCCATTGAGCTGTTGCTTCGCATTCGAAGATGATATGAGTGGCTGTTTCTTCCTCCTCATTACATAATCTGCAAATGGGATCAACGCTGTATATACCCATGTTGTTTAGATGTTTTCTCAGATGCCAGTGACCGGTTAATGGTCCTAACACTCCTCTGAGTTGGCCCTCTCCAATTGCAGCAGTGTTTTTGCCAGTCTCGGTGAGGGTTTCATCATAAGTTTACTATGTCTACCACCGCTAGAGTTTATCCACTTCTCCTTTTGTTTTATTTGGATCCATTCTGCGATGGAAGATTCTATATTTGTTTTTGTTATCCCAAGTATAGGTTCTGGGCCTATGTATGGTCTTGCAGATCCTCCTCTGGCCAGTCTGTCGCTTTCTCGTTACCCAAAATGCCCCTGTGCCCTGGCACCCAAGATATCATCAGGTTATTGTGTTTCCCCAGGTTTTGGAGATTTTGGATGCATCGCAATTTTGATGTGATTAATTTACATTCTAATGCTTTAATGGCTGCTTGGCTATCTGATCTTATGAGGATTTTTTTGTCAGTGTAACCTCTTTTAAGATTTTCCAGGGCACAAGCATTGATGGCATGTCTTTCCGCTTGAAAGACCGAAGTGTATTCCCTAATGAGTTTGATTGCTCATGTTTTGGGCTTGTACAGAAAACGCTTGATCCGGTTCCTTCGTTTGTTTTGGAGCCATCTGTGTACCATTTCATTGTATCTGATGCTCTCCTGTGTTCTTCCTCTCCTTTATGGTCCATTGAGACATTATAGGAAGTTGTGAAGATTGTTTCCGGGAGTTGCACACGTAAGTGCATATCTTAATTTAGTTTTAATATGCCTAATCCTCGATACTACTTTACTGAACGATATTTCAGTTCGGCAAGGGTCGGACTACTCCGACTACTGTCCTGTGAGAGCGGGAGTACCACAGGGTAATGTGCTCGGACCAATTGTGTTCCTCCTTTACACACAGACATCCGATCCACACCTTCTACTCTTCTTGCATCCTTAGCTGACACTGCCGTCCGTTCGTCCAACGGATTGCAGAATGGAGCAAAATATGGCGAATAAAAATGAATGAAAACAAGTACACCCATATTACTTTTACCTTCCGAAGCAAAACTCCTCACACAATACACCTCAACAACATCCTTCTTCCCAAAGCTGATTGCGTACGATACCTTGGGCTCAATCTTGACTCACGACTGACGTGGAAACAACACATCCAAATAAAAAGACAGGAACGGACTATTCTATAAACTACTCGGACGCAAATCTAATTTTTCGACAAAAAACAAACTAACACTGTACAGAACACTACTGAAACCGATTTGTACATACGAACTAGAACTGTCGGGCACCGCTAAACCTACTAACATCTAATGAATTGAATCCTTCCAATACAAAGTCCTTAGAATTATAGTTACTACGTCTACAACGTCATCCTCCACAATGACCTCAAAATACCCTTTGTAAATAAATTAATCCCGTCCAAATTCGTCCAGTTCCACTCACCCCAACCCACTAGCCCAATCCATGTCCAACATAATCCATCCCCACCATCCTATCCACCGATTAAAGCGGAGATGGGCTCGGGACCTCCTCGATCAAGGACTAATCTTGCACAAAACAGGGAGACCAACAATTGTTGGCGTTTCCCGTTAAGGCAATACAACGTATATTGTAAATATATAAATAACCTCAAATTGCGAAATATATTAATATGGGTAATAATAAAAAGTTTTAATATGAAAGAAATATTAATATATTAGGTAATTGTATAAAACAGTAGGCAAAAAAATCAAAAGAAAGTAAATATTACGAAATCGCATTGGCGTTTCAAGGGACTCGATGAACTGATTAACTGCTGAACGATTTCATCACAGCCATAGTTTCCGGTCCGCCTGGTCTCACTGTTTCTCGCCAGGCTGAACATGGCGATAAGCAGAAATTCTTCTGGCTCTTTTATAAAAGTAATGCCGCTTTCGTCAAAACCGCCGACCCGACTTAAGTTCTAACTGTTCGATTGATACCACGGTAAATGAAGGATAACAACTTATTTATTAAAAGTAAAGTTAGATGACGTTTATTACTTACAATTAATAACAAAGTTTGCATTCTAGCCATGGATCCTAATATTCAAAAAATCAGCATAAAATACGCAGAAGAAACTCTGGGGGCTTGGCATGAGTATTTGTAATCAATTATCGATTATTTGTGTTTTTAATTATCTTTTTAGTTTTTAAAATACGTTTTCAAAAACAATTAAAAATTGAGATGAAAAGATGTGGCACGAGTGGGACTCTATCTCAAGGTGTACTGAGGGAATAAGAAAGATCTCCGAAGACCGTGGGTTCGAGTCCCACCCGTGATACATTTTTCCTTCACAATTTCTAATAACCAATTATATCAAAAAATCTAGTTTTTTCAAGGGTTAAACGATATCTTATATCTGTATTAACAATGTCGCTATTATTTTGAATCAATGTTATACTGTAATGGCTGGGTTCAACCTGGAATATGTATCGTTAATCAAGAATATAAAAATATCGATGTTTTATTGTATCGATAAAATAGAATCGATAGTATGCCGTGAAGACTGTAATTGGTAAGTATTGCAAATCTGAACG
The DNA here is from genome assembly GCF_000648675.2 of Cimex lectularius. Taxonomy (NCBI): domain Eukaryota; kingdom Metazoa; phylum Arthropoda; class Insecta; order Hemiptera; family Cimicidae; genus Cimex; species Cimex lectularius. Next base: position 520,095 of record NW_019392868.1, on the reverse strand, counting down.
TGTTTCAATAGTCAATAAAATTGATATCATCAATAATACTGGCAACGGCACGATAATTTTTAACGATATACCGTGACGGTTATTATATCGATAAGTCATTAGAGTTCTGGTTTGACCGAATAACGTTTTTCAATTAATTAATCTTTATGGAAGGTATTGGTTGAGTTAAAAAAGTCAGTATCACGAGCGGGATTCGAACCCACTACCCTCGGCTAAATACGCCGCTACTCTACCACTTCGGTGATGACTTCGATCCACTTGACAAACGGCAAAAAAGGAGGGAAAATTCAAAGGTGGGGTTGAGATCGGAAGTTAGTGTCCGAGGGATCGAAGTCACAATAGCTCAAGTGGTAGAGCAGCTCTCAATTTCAGCTGTACGGCAAGGCCCTATTCTAGGACCTTTACTCTTTTCCATGTTTCTAAATGATCTGCCATTAGTTCTTAATTTCTCCCAATTCTGCTGATGACACCCAGCTTTACATCCAATCTTACAAGCAACATCTCTGAAGCTATCTCTCTGTTCAATCGTGATATTCATTCTCTCAACCAATGGTCAAGAAATGACGGCATTATTATAAAACCTAACATCCCAGTCTTTATTAATTTAAAAAAAAAAAATATTTCAAATTGCCTATCTCCTCCTCATATCTTCGGCTCCTCTATTAATTTTTAACCTAAAGTTAAAATATGACCATGTGAGCTCTATTCTCTTCGACCCTCAGCTTTTTCACTCCACAGAAAACTAGAGTTCTTATTAAATCCCTAATGATTCCTTTATGCTCTTACTGTTGTGCTATTTTTTCTATTTCCTTATAATCTAGATCTGCTCATCGCCTTCAAATTGTTTATCATTCTTGCATTAGATACTGTTATGATTTTAAACCATGGGATCATATTTCATCGTATATTAATGACCTAAGCAACCTTAAGATTCTAAACACTTATAAACTTATCCATAAACTTATAACCATCCCTTATGCCTTATATAAACGCACCAATCATGTCCGAAGCCTTCTACACTCTTCTAAACCTGTAGCCTCATCCTTCAGAATTGCAGGGTCAAGACTACGGACTTTGCTTCCCTGGGATAATTCATACCATGAAAAACTTATATCCTCTTTTCAATCTGGCTTCGGAAAATTTCATATGATACAGCCCTTCTCATAATCTCAGAGTACATTCACCCAGGCATTGAAGATAATAGATGTACTATTATTGTTCTACTTGAGTTTTCCAATGCATTTGGTTCCATTAATCATAGCTTATTTGGAAACTGACGCAGCTTTTTGGTTTTTCGCCTACTACTCTCATTTCCTTCTATCTGTCTGACAGAACTCAGAGAGATTAAGTTTCAAATTCTATCTCCTCTTCTCTCTCAATTTCAGCTGGTGTACGGCAAGGGCATATTCTAGGACTTTTACTCTTTTCCATGTTTCTAAATGAACCATCCCTTATGCCTTATATAAACGCACCAATCATGTCCGAAGCCCTCTTCTAAACCTTTAGCCTTATCCTTCAGAATTGCACGAGTTTGCTTCCCCGGGAAGTTCGTCCTGCTTCCTCGCTGGCTTGTTTCAGGTACATAGCATCTGAGTTTTTAAAAACGACAGGAATCATTACTTCTCCTTCTTTTTCTTTTTTCCGTTTTGTCTTTTTCTTTTATAATGTGGTTTCATCATTTGATTATAAATAATTAATATTTAAAAAAATATATTATTGTCATTATTGTTTTGTATATTTTATTATATGTTTTATTAGTATTGCTGCTGTTATTATTATTTTATTATGTTTATAAAGCTTAATTTATTTCTAATATGTCATGTAAAGCCCTATTTGCACCTTATAAATAAATCAAAACTATGTAGTCAATTTCGATATTTTTATATGACCGATCCTGATTTGAATGGTTGGTTAGCAAGAGCCTGCAAGAGCATCTTTCTTCTGGAAATATTATACTCATAAAGTCATCACTAAACTGTTTACTGGTAGAAGCGTACTTTCGAAAAACTTTTTGTTTTGGTTTTTCACTCGAAAAAACACGACTAAAAGTACAACCATACAAAAGTGTAAAGCAATGACAAAAAAAGAGCTGTGTTTAAAAAAAATTCAGAGGGGTTGTCTAGTCAAAGTTGGTCAGTTCAACTCCAATTTTGATTTGGTCTTTGCCATCTATGTGAGAATTTCTGCTCCCTTAAATAAGAGAACTCGATTATTGACGAAGTCCTGACATCGTAAGATGATCTTCATAATGTCCTAAAATATTACACTTATCACTTCTACTCGGATGACACCCTTCTGTGGCATAGGAATCCACACTATTAACGAATATCTCAGACAGAAGGACAAAAAGAAAATGCAGGAACAATGGAATTCACTCATTGGACATAAACAATCCAAGAATCTTTTAACCAATTTTGGTAAGAAAGAAATCACAGAATGTGTCAAAGGAAGCAGGAACAGAATGCGAATTCTAACAGGACACTGCAGATTAAATGGACACTTAAAGAAAATTGGAACAATCCAAAATGGCACATGTACATTCTGCAAGGAGGCTGAAGAGACACCAACACATTTACTAACAAACTGCGGAGCTACATTAGCCCGCATGAGGAAATTTTTTGGGATGTATAATGTGACCATAGAAGAGCTTCAACCACTGAAACCGGGCCTATTAATCAAGTTTCTTGATGAAATAGGACTCACCGATGTGCTTTAGGCAGAGAACGGGGGATACAATAGCTCTTAAAGGGCGCAGTATACCATACCCTGGAAAAATTACATCTATATCTACTCAGATGAAATCCAAATCTATGTCTCCTTTTCACATCGAGACCTTCAAATCTCTATCACACAATCCAAGAGGGCCTAAATACCACAAGCTTCTTGACCGTCGAAAATGGACTCTCAATATCAGAAGTCGCACACTAGTGTTTAGATCCCATCTCCTTCACCAATCCGCAGTGCATTAACAACCAACCTCTTTTCATCCATCTGTCATAAACATAGGGATCGTCCAGGATCAAAACCTATCTTGGAAACCCCATATTTCCCAAACCACACACCGCCGCTTCTCCATCCTCCGACAATTCCGTCATGCATACCTATTCTTGCTCCCTCAAACTCCCGGTCTCCTTCCCTGCGCTTTCCTATTTCGATTATGGCTGTTTGGTCTACAGTTCACTCACCTAGCTTGTCAATAGACTCAAGGTAATCATGAACTGCTTTCTTCCTTTCCTAAATACCTCTCATAATATGTATCGTAGAATGGACGAACACCTCCTACCACAGGCTACACTTTCTTGGCTCCTTCCTCTATCAATTTCTTCCCATTCCCCTTTCTATGCTTATAATCTGTTAGAATTTAGGTCTTCCGTAGACATCACACTCGATCCCGCTCTTTTAATCTCTACCCTTTATACGAACCTATCGGTTTTAGTCGCTCCTTATTCGTTCCTATATCCTCTGCAACCCCCTACCTATCCCCTATTCGTCGTTCTTCAAACCTTTCGACTTTTAAGTCCCGTCTTTTTTATTACCTCCTGTGCCTCCAATTTAACACCGAGGATCGTTCTTCTTCTGATGTTTTTGTTAATTTAATTTCGGTTAATTTTTTCCACCTCTTATGGTACGTTTCTTTTATACGTTATCTTTAGTACGTTTCATTTATTTTTATGCTATTACATTTAAATCTTCATTAATAATTACAATTAAAGTTTTTTGGTTGAAATAAAAAAATCAATAGCACGAGCGGGATTCGAACCCACGATCTTCGGCTTGATACGCCGCTACTCTACCACTTGAGCTATCGTGACCTCGATCCACTCAGACACTAACTTCCCATCTCAACCCCACCTTTTGGATTTTCCCTCCTTTTTGACATTTTTTAATGTCGTGTAAACGGATTGGATTCTCGACGACAAATGAAATGGCCACGGAGAGCCTTAGTGAAGTATACTTCATTTTCAATCATTAAATTCACTAATTTCGTGGATTCTTTTGACCAATTAATATATTACAATTAATTAAGGTTTTTTTAGTTGAGATAAAAAAGTCAATGGCACGAGCGGGATTCGAACCCACGATCTTCGGCTTGATACGCCGTTACTCTACCACTTGAGCTATCGTGACAATTAATTGAATGATATTAATTAGTCAAGCGGATCACAAAAAATAATGAATTTAATTAATTAAAGTGAAGTATACTTCACTAAAGCTCTCCGTGGCCATTTCACTTGTCGCCGAGAATCCAATCCGATTACACGACATTTGAAAAAGGCAAAAAGGAGGGAAACTCAAAAGGTGTGGTTGAGATGGGAAGTTGGTGTCCGAGTGGATCGAGGTTACGATAGCTCAAGTGGTATAGCAGCGGCGTATCTAGCCGAAGATCGTGGGTTCGAATCCCGCTCGTGCCATTGACTTTTTTATCTCAACCAAAAACCTTAATTAATTGGTCAAAAGAAACCACGAAATTAGTGAATCTTTATTAATATATTCATTTTGATACGAGTTGAGCCAAATGTTAAACTTTTTAGTTATTCATGGAGGCCCAAAGCCCAGAATAAAATTTATTTTGTTCTTCTTCTTAAAATCAAAGATCGTGTTTATGTAGCACCGGAAAGCGATTGAATAACTGGCATAAATGGGAACGAAAAAAGACCGATAGTTCTAGGATAGTTTTACTTATCTTATCAGTTATATATTTACACCTAGAATAACAATAGCACGTAGCAATAGATCACAAAGTGGAAACAAAACATGGACCGACTTTATGTTTTGGACGGCCCGAAATATTTGACTTACTATGAGGAACGCTCATGCGGCTATGGAACAAAGGCCTATAGATCAATTAATATGCTCCTGGCTATGTTGTCATAGCTTTGCATGACTCTCATACTTATCAGAATCATCCGTTAAAAAGCATTAAAATTCAGATTCACATAAACAATAAAACATCAAAAATGAATGGAAAAGCATTCAGGCCAATTAAAAATACGTTTAATTGTAATTTAAGTTAAATCTTTTTTTTATGGTTATTGTGCTCCTCCATTTTGGGGGCTCGCGACCCGTGTGTTCTTCCTTCTAAGAAACCCATTTTCGAAGGGGGTCAGAACTAAATTCATGGTCGCTGAGATCCCCAGACTTTCCATTGACGAGTACGTGTCAATTTTCATTGCGGCCACCGGGCCCCTTAGATGCCAGAAAAAAAGTCCAGAGGGGTTGGAATCGAACCCGCGAACTCGGGATCGACTAGTCGTCTGACGCCTTAACCACTCGGCTAACGAGGTCCCCATTTGAACCCTTAAAAAATGAGCCAATTTTTGTTAAACCTTTATCTAATTACATAAAAAGATAATTTAAAATAATATTCTTAGTTTTGATTAATAAATATTTAAATAGGCGAATGCAGATGCAGAAAAATGCAAGTAACCCCACTTTCTTTCAATAATAACGAATTGACTGGAGCATAGTCGATCGGGAGGCACATTTTTCTACTGCAATCGTTTTTGCCGTGTCAGCAACTTAATTCGAGGACGTGCTTTGTAGAGGACTTACTGTGCATATTTACTTTAAATACAAATGCGAACCTTGTCGCTTCGACAATTGCATTTATTCAAGTGATAACTTTTTAATCTGTAGGTCAAGTTGATTTGGACCTTTCTTTCCTTGAGATCCGAGGATGAAGAAAAATATTTGAAGGCATGACGTTTTTATAACGTAAATTTTTATTTTTCGACTTATGTATCATGGGTTGTTTGTTTCAATCGAACCTCTGCTTTCCTGAACCTGGCGTTTTAGAAGAATGTTCCCTACACCAAACTTAGCAGATTACCTCTTGCGCGTCCACACATTAACGACACCTTCTTTTCGTACCGAGGAAAAGTTTCTTCCTTCCAAATTATCATCATCATTTATCCTTTTTAAGAAGGATATCACATAAAACTTTCAAATAAATCGAAGTCTCTGTAATTAAATTACGACCAATTGGTCAACGGCCAGGCAGTAAGAATGGATTTACACAACCCTTCCTTACAGAGACTGGGTATAAAGACACCCCAATAAAAAAAATTAAAATGGTAAAATTTTTTATTAAAACAGAAATTATCATAATCTTTAACTTCACTATTTTTCGTGCTCCGCTTGACCAATTAATAACATTCAATTAATTAAGGTTTTAAGTTGAGACAAAAAAGTCAGTGTTACGAGCGGGATTCGAACCCATGACCTTCGGCTTGATACGCCGCTACTCTACCACTTGAGCTATCGTGACTTCGATCCACTCGGACACTAACTTCCATCTCAACCCTACCTTTTGAATTTTCCCTCCTTTTTGCCATTTTTCAAATGTCGTGTAATCGGATTGGATTCTCGACGACAAATGAAATGGCCACGGAGCTTTAGTGAAGTATACTTCATTTTAAATCATTAAATTCACTAATTTCGTGGTCTGCTTGACCAATTAATATATTACAATTAATTTAGGTTTTAAGTTGAGATAAGAAAGTCAGTGTCGTGAGCGGGATTCGAACCCACGACCTTCGGCTTGATACGCCGCTACTCTACCACTTGAGCTATCGTGACTTCGATCCCCTCCGGCACTATTCGTGGGTTCGAATCCCGCTCGTGACACTGACTTTTTTATCTCAACTTAAAACCTTAATTAATCGAATAATCATTAACGATGATAAATGTTTGAATTTTGGGAGAAAAATCAGAATTTATTTCCGTCTATTAACAATTATCTGCCAATAAATTTTATTAGTTAATGTTTTAAACTTAATCAGTATGCTCAATATTTCTCTAAGAAATTCAAAACTGATTAAAAATTAAAATCCCTTGGTTTATTTTATTTTTATGTATAAAACAGGTCCAAAATGTAGAAGCAAAATGTTTTGATCTTGATCCAAAATGTCTAGTCTAGTTAATATTTTTAACATGGATATGCTTTTGGGCTGGACACACAAATTTGTTTTTGCAATTTTCGTGTAATTGCATATCCATAATCCCCGTATAATCCCAAATTCGTTAAGAGAAGTAGCCACTAAAAATAAACTGCACTACAATTCAGTGAAAAACTTTCTGTGTCCTGAAATATAGCGAGGCCAGGCGGACCGAAAAACCCCAGATTGTAAACCTAGATATCTTTAGTATCTTTATGTGACCTATCTGAAAAAAAATCCAAACACTACAGCATAGAAGATTTCAAGCTCGAATGCCCCATGTAATAAACAAAAAGTTTATTCATTTTTAATAGGTAAGACAAAATGATGGGGCCTCCAACTATACCAAAGTTAAAAGCTTGTCTATAGTTTGTAAAGTAAATATCTCCATATTAATTATCAGTTGTCAGCATTATAACTTTTTATTGGAAATCAGGGATAAGAACTATTTCAAAGACAATAAAACACTCTTTCCTTCGTAGAGCTTTAGAAGAATCTTCTCATTCATCAGAACTTTAAAACTATATTGTGCGAGCGGTTAAGGCATCCGATTTGTATTTGCCATGCTGGCGGTACTTGGTTCGAATCCCGGCATGTCCTATGGATTTTTAATTATTAACAATAAGAGGAAAATATACTTATTGGGTCCGTCTTCACTCGTGAGTTTTTATCTTAATACAAAATTATACATTAGTACATACTGAAAATTATTGCTATAATAATTTGTCAGTATAGATCCATAAGTATACAATTAGTAATAAAAAAAGAAACCTAACATATCTAAAATAGGAAATTGGAATTTTGAAAAAACTGAACTTTGTACATTGATTATCCTGGTCCGCTTATTCTCGCTTATCTGTCAACCTTGTTCATCTGCAATGGTCGGTCCAAAATGGCCAAGACCCTCAGGGATCAAGTTGCATTTTTTCTCACAATTTGTCAGTTATTTTATGAATATAAAATACGAATGATATAAAGTTTTCTTGACAGCTGACATAACATCTTTTTACCTGAAAAACTCATTTTTTTCTGCAAAAATCGATTTATGAATGATTCAACACGGATCCTTGTTTAAAAACAATCAAGCAGTGGTGAATATAGATCCATAAATATACAACTAGTAATAAAAAGAAACCTAACGTGTCAAAATGTTAATAAAAATAAATTATTGAACTTAGTACATTGATGGTACTAGGTTTGATAAATGGATATCCTGTTAAACATCAAAATCAACAATTTAATTAATTGATTCACACAATTCTTGCAATTTTATGCTAAAAGGGAGCATGAAAACCAAGATTTTTTAAAATGCAATTAAAGCTGCTGGAAGCTAGATAAACGTAAATATGCTGATGTTATTGGTTTCGATTAGAATTGGGTAGATGTAATAAATTCGTTGGACTTTCAAAGTAATAGAGCCATTTAAAAGGAAGGATCCTTTTGTCGAAATTTGTCCCAAAAGATAAAAGTGAACCAATCCCAGCAAGTTGTTTATGTCGGTTTGAGCAAGCAAAAGGAACTCAGGAGTTGAAAATTTAAAACTACCAGCAATCGACTAGCTAAAAAAAATTGTTTATAAATCACCTCCTGCTGTTATCCTGTCAGACGTGGAACGCCAGCTTCGTAAATCCCGCCCTATCAGAATTGCTGTGGCGTCCCAGAGGCGGCGGCACGTGGACGAAGTTGGCTGGTCACATGCGAAAAAGTCGAGAGACGAGGCGAAGCTGGCCGGACCGGCGACATGGCTACACTGTGATGGAGGTCATACTTCAGAAGACCGTTAACCGAAGCAGGAGCAGCTCGACCGCTATTGGCGAAGAGGGGACGCCCTTGGCGGAGGGGGCAACGACGATCCTCACGACCTTGAAGCTAAACAGGAACCACTGCACCCCCGCATTTGACATAGTTACACAATTATCACCAAAATTAATCTTTCACGATTAAAAGTTGCACATACTTAAACTTACACTTAAGATAAGGTTGTAACTCATTCACAGGTGTTACCATTTACATAAAAAAAATTTCGCCAACTTTAATTATAACTGTTTTAACAGTATACATACATTGTAAGATAGCATCTTAATTAAAATAATACAGCTGCAATAATTTTATATCAACAACATCCTTCCCTTAATAAATAATATAAGCTTTACCCACAAAACCTAAACTCACCCTTGCTAATAACTACCGCCCTATTAGTATCATGAGAATGTCACCATCTGCCGGCAAACGGATGGGTCTAGTGGAGGAGTGCTCGGTCCTGAAACCAAATACTCAAAACCTATGGTAAAATACAGGTTGAAGTCCACGCAATCGACAGATGTTCCAATTTCAAAATGAACAAAGGGTACAAAAACAAGGTATAGCTATCATGTCAGATAGCCAAACTGCCATCAAAGCACTAAGTAGACTACAATTGTAACGTCCTTCTTCTTTCTCGGGGTTGTAATTGTATGTGAAAAAGGAGGACATAGAAACTATGATTTTTTTAAATCCAATTTATGCTGATGGAAGCTAGATAAACCTGAATATGCTGATGTTATTGGTTTAACTCAATTGCAGAACTAAATTGATTACGTATACAAAAATAAAGTCACTCTCTGCTGGTTCCATGGATATATGAGAGTACACAGCATTGAGAAAGTGGACGTCTTGCAAGGAAAGGGGTGGCTATACCGTTGTTAGGTGCAGAACCTTGTGACCGGGATTCACACTATCAATGAGTACCTTCGATAAAAGGACAAAATGAAAATGAGGAAACAGAGGACTTCACTCATTGGACATGAATAATCCAAGAACCAGCAAACTTTGGTAGGAAAGGAACAACAGAATGCATCAAAGGAAGCAGGAAAAATTATGAATCCTGATAGGATTGTCAACAGGACACTGCAGACTGAACAGGCATCTGAAGAAGATTGACACAACCCAACACGGCAGATGCAGATTCTGCAGCAGAGGAGACACCAACACACCTACTAGCAAACTGTGGCACCGCATTTACCATCAGAAGGACGTGTTTTGGGATGTACAACGTAACACAGAAGAAATTCAACCACTGAAACCAGGCCTAATAATCAAGTTTCTTGATAAACTAGGACTCACCGGTGTGCTAAGTACAGAATAGAGGGTACAGCAGTTAATGGGTACAGTATATTACACAACTAAAAAATTATATCTTCATCTACATGTAGGGGTGCACACCCACAGTTGATGTAAAAAAATGTAAACTATATAATATTAAGAAGAAGAAAAATAACTTTATTCTGGGACTGGAGTCCCCTAAGAATAATTTACATGAACTAAATAAAGGAAGTTCCTTCTATGAAGTTAAAAGTAAAAAAAAAAAAAAAAAAGGCAGGACAGAAGAAAAAATTACGAGATATTAAACAAAAATAACAAATGTTAATGTGAGGTCTCTGCTTGGAGGGAGAGGAGGTGATTATACAGGTGGAATTTAAAGGAGGAAAAAGGGGGAAGCGTGATGAATAGAAAGGGGAAGGGAGTTCCAGTTTTAGTTAGGGGCTCGGATCAGAAAGGATCTTTCGAAGGTATGGGTTGTATGTTGCGGAAGGATAAGATCAATTGGGGATGAGCGGGTCTAACGAGTGAGATGTGAGGAGTTGAATTGGAGGGATTGGTTGATGTAGGGAGGACGACAAGTGTGGATGGACTGGAAGAGAAAGCAACCTAGGAAATACTGTGCACGGAAGGAGGGGAATAGCCAGGAAAGTTGGGAAAACAACCCCGACACCTGGGATCCCCGAGGGGTGCCATACACAAATCTTACGCAACAATTCATAATACGCTTCAATCGCGCGTTCCCTCCTCCGAGAGACCACTGTATGCCAAACAGCTATAATCGAAGAAGGGAAGTATAAGGGAAGATACAAGGAGTTTGCAGGTGGAGAAAGGTAAGAGAAGCCAGGACCGACGAAACAGGCGAGGAAGGCAATGGAATGGCGGGAAATTTGGGAAATGTGAGAATGCCAGGAAAGGTTCCTAGGTTTTTAACCGAAGAGCAGAAGGGTGATGCCGACCACTATTTTATTATTATTAATGAAATCACACATGGTTTATGGGGTGTGGTGGCAGCCTTCTTCGCACTGGGTACTTTCTTGGGTGAAGCAGCTTTATTTACTGCCTTTTTCAACCAGGTTTCTTCGCAGGCTTGTCCTTGCTGGAGAACTTGAAAGAACCAATGGCACCAGCCACTTTGGTCTGAACGAGGTATCTCCTGGAGATTCTTGATTGCTTTGTCAACCAACTGCAAAGCTGAATTGTGAAATGGAGCCTTCTTTGCAGCTCTGGATTTTTGGCCCCTTTTTACCTGCTGCCTTCTCGTCACTCATCAGTTGTGCACCTTAGCATTCTTCCATCACTACCTAAAGTATTTAAGATTTTATTTAAGCAAATATCCTTATTTATCGACTCCCATGCATTTGAATCCTCTTTTCAATCTGGCTTCCAAAAATTTCATTGTTTTGAGACAGCCCTTCTCAAAATCTCAGATTTTATCTGTCTAGGCATTGATTACAATAAGTGTACTATTGTTCTACTTGACTTTTGTGACTCCATAAATCAAAATTTGCTTATTTGGAAAATGATACATCTTTGTGGTTTTTCTTCTACTGCTAATAATCTTATCTAAATGATAATCCATTAGTTATTAATTTTTCAAAATTCCATCTATTTGCTGATGAAACAGCTTTAAATTCAATGTCCCACAAGTGTCATTATGAAGCTATCATCAACCATGATCTTCATTCTATCAATCGAAGATCAAGTACAATGGCATTCTTTAATCCTAACACATGCCAGTACTTATTAATTTAAAAAAAAAAAAAAATAATAATAATAATAATAATAATACAGAGTTCCTATCCTCTCCTCAAATCACTGGTTCCCTCTATTATGTTTTGTCGTATAGTTAAAAATCTCAGCGTTATTTTTTAACCCCAAGTTTACATGGCTTGACCATGTGAGCTCTCTTATTAAAAAGGTCTGCTCAAGCCTCCATTTTCACTTCACAGAAAACATCGTTACCAATTCCTATCTGCCTTGTCTACAATTTTTGACCTGGGTTGGTCTATCAGACACATTCCAGCGTTTTGCTTCTTCAGCATCTTCAGCCTTGGGTCTGGGTAACTCAAAGAATGCTGGCACCCCACCACTCACAACTTTATAAAAGAAATCTGACTTGAGCAAAATCACCCAGACGATACCATGAATCGGAATATGTCATATTTCGCCCCACAATTTATTTTAATTTATTTAAAATTAAATCCATTATCTTTTCAGCTTTGTTTACTTTTTGTTTAATTTTGTACTGATTAATCCCATTGGCCCAATAAGTAGCATTATGCCTTTCCATTCTGCTAGGCCTAAAGACCGCTTTCAACTAACCTTTTTCCTTTGTTGAGTTCAATTGATATTATTCTTATTGTTAAAACATTTTTCAATGGTTCCAGTTCGGCATTTGAGTGAGTAGTGATTTACAAATCTCTTAGCTTGCCTTGTACCTGGTGTCTTTTCAGTTCTTGAGTTTTTTTCTCAAGCCATTTTTCCAGTTCCAACTTAAGCACTCACCCCGATCTGATGGTTCTTATCCCAGGGGTGACAGCTGCCCATTTATTGGTTATTGTAGCTTGTTCATTTCTTTCTATGCCTTCCTGTCCGGCCATTAGGCAATTTAGGCACTTCCAGACAAGTAAGAAACAATTCAGTTTTAGGTTAATTTTTTTCAACCGACAATTTTTAATTGTTTTATTTTACATTTAAAATTACAAAGAAATTGTAATGTGCGAGGCATAATTATGTTTTGCATTGAAATACAAAGAATGAATTCAACTTAACTTTCAGATATGACTATGGGTGCAAGGCATGAAATTATTGAATCCAACTGAAATCATAAAAAATATGATTTCATGCTTTTACCACTTTCAATTATGTAAAATTCAATGCATAGAGTGAAGAAGACAAGCTGATTTGTGTATTTCAATATATTTAAGACTTCATATTTAATAGTAATTTGCAATTTACTAGTTAATTTTTTGTTTCTTCACCTTGCATTTTAAACAAGTTATCCTACAATATTTACCACATAAAAATATTGCAAAACAATAAAATCATAACACAATAAACGGGAACATGTAGTAATCATGTGAATGAAAATTGCTTTATATATGTATATAACAGTAATTAACCTGAAACATTTAGTTTAAAAAGTTTCTTTTTAATATTATACCATCAGAGTAATAAAAAAATCAACAAGTCTTATGTAATGTGTTCTACAATTGAAAGATTTTCTGTTGAGTTCGGAGTGGTGTGATAAGTATTCAAAAAAGGACAAACACAAGAGAAAGCACATAAATCTAACCTGTACATAAAAACTAAAACCAATACCTCAAAAATTTACAATTAATCGTTATTATAGTTTTTATAATGGTAACATTTAAACCACAAAGGAACGATACTATCTTACATTGCTTTGTCCTAGGGGTTTATAGCCTTCATACCACGTCATGTTATGAGGTTCAATTTGTATCGTAGCAGGCTTGCCTTAATTATTTATACCCAACTTCCTTAAACAGACTTATTTTGGCCTCAAAATTTTACAATTATTCTGTTCAATTTCACATTATTTCTTGAAGAAAATTTTCTATTTGCTTTTCCTCTCAACAATCATTAAATATATATATTTTTTCTTTTTTTTTTTTAACGAGGGAATTTCAACTACGAGGTTACATGAACCCTCGGGATGTAGATGTTTTTGAGAAAAAAAACCGTTTGCAATGATGTCGGGTTTGAATGCAGGGCCGCTGGATTCGAACCCGGGACCTTTACCTTACAGTGATGAGCCCAAACCGTTGCGGCCACCGACGCCCCCAGAGTGTATATTTATATAGAAAAACTAGTCTTGCCCTCCAGTATCGTCAACGAAAGGAGCTAATCACTTCCACTCAAATGTGTTACTGAGGTCTATATCTAGGCGGCAGATTGACATGGAATCCATACACAAGACATAAGAAACAGCTCAACAAAAGACTTGTTCAACTACAAAGACTTTTAGGACCAAAATCTGTTTTTACTGTTAAAATGCAACTAACAACAAGTTTATTATTATACATGACATTAGTGCAACTACTCTGGACATATGGAGTTGTTGATGACAATAATTGAATAATAATAAGGAGAGGATTCGTATTCTCCAGGGACTGCATCCTTTTGGCTTTTGTAATATTCCTAGTTCAATTGACTTGATGCTTCTTTTAGGAAGTAATAGGTCATTGTTTGTCCTTGCTGCAATTCTTTTGGCCTTTTTGGTACTCTAGGTTATGTCCCCATTGACTGGTTGCTTTGCATTCGAAGATAATGTGAGCAGTTGCTTCTTCCTCATTACATAATTCACAAAGGAGAGGTGGCATCATTGAATATACCCACGTTGTGTATGTGTTTTCTCAGACGCTAGTCGCCGTTATATAGTGCATTGCTAGTATAGTTATTCTGATGGTTCTTTATCATAAGTTTACTGTGTCTAGCTTCTCTGGAATTTGTTGACCTCTTCTTTTGTTTTATAGACCCATTCTGAGCTGTAGGATTCTGTGTGTTATTTGATTACTTGGGTATTTTCTACTTTTTAATCAACCGAGGTCAAATAATGAATTTTTAAGTGTTTCGAGTGCATGCTATTTGTCAGTGTGGTATCACCAATTACCCAGATGAATATCGAATATTCTCGGGTATGGTAAAAAAGATACAAGGAATTGGAGTTTGCACTCCCCAGGCACTGCAGCCTTCTGGCTTATTGTACCTTCCTAGTTCCTTAGTTAACTGCAATAGACTCATCCTTCTTCTTAGAAGTATCAGGTCATTGACTGACGCTGCTGCAATTTGATTCCCTAAGTTTTTTCCAAACGTTAGGTTAAATCTCCATTGAGCTGTTGCTTCGCATTCGAAGATGATATGAGTGGCTGTTTCCTCCTCCTCATTACATAATCTGTAAATGGGGTCATCGCTGTATATATCCATGTTGTGTAGGTGTTTTCTCAGATGCCAGTGACCGGTTAGTAGTCCTACCACTCCTCTCTCCAATTGCAGCAATGGTTTTGCCAGTCTTGGTGAGGGTTGTTCCATCATAAGTTTACTATGTCTAGCACCACTAGAGTTTATCCACTTCTCCTTTTGTTTTGCTTGGATCCATTTTGCGATGGAGGATTCTATATTTGTTTTTGTTATCCCAAGAATAGGTTCTGGGCCTATGTATGGTCTTGCAGATCCTCCTATGTCCAGTTTTTCTGCTTTTTCATTACGTAGAGCTCCTTTGTGTTTTGGCACCCAAATATATTATAAGGTTGTTGTGTTTTTCTAGGTTTTGGAGATTTGGATGTGTTAACTATTTTAGTTGTGGCATTTTCATGGGTTAGTTCTTTTATGCTGCTTGGAAGTACAACTGTGAGGTTCTTTTAAATCATCAATATCCAGCACATCCAATTCTTCCTATCAAAAGTCCTCAGACAGTGTCGATGCTCTGTACTACAGTCCTAACTTCACTACCCACAATGACCTCAACATTACTTTTGTCAAAAAAAAAAAAAAAAGATCCATTAAACCAATTCATCCTTTCTAACCCTACTGCCCAAGCCTTTCACTGAGATTCTGAGAACCCTCATCACTGACTTAATCTATGATAGGTTTGATACCTCCGCACCCATTAATCCCTCTTTCTCTTAACCGGTCTCCTCAGGGTACAGTGCTGGACGTAATGTCAATGTTGGTACCAGGAGAAAAAAATCCATGCAAAAATCTGTAACATGTTTTTTCCACATGAATAGGGTACAAATAAATTATTTCTGAAAATATATTATGAATGAAATGTTTTATATCAAGAAATATTGCTCATCATACTCAATCACTATTAATTGCCAACTAGAAACTCCATTCCCTGGCGGTATTTATTTGTTTTTAATTGAGAAAACCCTTCTACTCTAGTTTTTACAACTTCCGATCTATAAAACGTTTTTTCCCTTACGAATTAATTATTTTTTAGTACTACGTAGAGATAGCAAGGAATATCAGTCAAAACAATCTCTTCTTGTTTTATTTCAAATTGTATGAATTAAACCATTGCACGGAAGAGGGGTAGTCTAAAAGAGCTAGGTCACGACTTCATATAAAAGCCTAAAAACTACCCATTCTGTAAACCCATTTTTAAAGTTATTGAGATCTTTTATATAGTTTATTTATATTTTTTATGTATCAATTTATTTATTTAGTGTATCAATTAATAACGGATTTTATCATTTAGAAATGCACTGATAGGAAAAAATTGAAAAACTTGATTTTTTACCATAATTTTTTTTAATGGCCTTATGAACTTTGCATATTATACATTATACAATGTGCAAAGGGGTGACTGTGGGAATTGAACTCATGACCGCAGGGTCTAGAGCTGAGAGTCTATCATGCAACCATTCGGATGCTGCGGTCCACCATAAAAAATCTGATGATTTTTTATTTTTAAACTGTACATACTGAGTTCTAAATTGGGATTATCAATGCAGAGGTAAATACTTTCAATCCTGATCCTGTCTGTGCATTAGTGTATATTGTAATCTACTGTAATGTATTTTGATGGATGAAAAATCGGCCCTCTCGGACACCAACTCTCCATCTCAACCGTTCGAATTTTTCCCTTTTTTTTGCCATTTTCAAATTTAATTAATTGAAAGATTAACTTGGCCAATTGACCACGAAAACGTAAAACACAGGCAATTATTCAGCTACTCGTCGAAATTATGCTGGCGGTTTTCTTTTTGCCATAACTTTGTCATTTTTTTACCAATATTAAATCCGATTGCACCATTGTTTTCAGTGTAAAAAAATACTTTAAAATGATGTGTCAGGATGTGTTGGGGCGTATTTGAAATTATGAAGTTGAACTCGGCCTGGGAATCATTATTAATTTTGTCAGACTCAAAAAGTTCCTTGGAGAGTCTGAAGAATTTTAGCCTTAATTCAGACAACAACTATCTTGTGACATGGATAAGCAAAAAGGTCCTTGAGGTTAAATCGTCAAAAGGAGTGAATATATGATTCCTGTGGGTGCGTGGTCACTCCGGCATTAGGGGTAACACTAAAGTAGACAAACCGGAAAATTCTATACTTCTATAAACCCTCAGTTGTCTAAAAAGCCTTGGTTTCAAATTGTTCCATTTTCCAAGAGGGATACCATAATTATAAATAGGCTTAGGTCTAATCATGGAATTTGTGGAATTTACCTTCATAAAATAAACCAGAAGGAGAATGATCAATGTAAATTCTGCAAAATCCCTGAAGACTTAGAACATAAGATCATGATCTGTCCAGGGTACTTAATTGAGAGGAACTATTTTTTGGATAGGTTGAGCAAGTTTGGCTCCGGGGGTTTGGGAGATGTGGACTTTTTCAACATATCTCGATGTAAGGTTTTTATCCACATCTCCAAAACGGACCCTCGTAATGGATTTAAAATTAGACCTTCAAGATTGAGAATATGAGAGGAGGGCCCTCCACATACTGGTGGATGTGATTGAAAAAGGAAAAAAGTTGGGTTAGTAGGTAGTTAAAAAAGGTAGTTCATCTACCTTTTTAGCTATTTACTTTAGTTTTGCCTGTATCCGTTATGGGCAAATGACCAAGGAAATGTAATATTGAATAAATAAATGAATTCACTAATTTCGTGGTCCGCTTGACGAATTAATACATTACAATTAATTAAGGTTTTTAGATGAGATGATAAAAAGTCAATGGCACGAGCGGGATTCGAACCCACGATCTTCGGCAAGATACGCCGCTGCTCTACCACTTGAGCTATCGTGAACTCGATCCACTCGGACATCAACTTCTTACCCCAACCCCACCTTATGAGTTTCCCTCCTTTTTGCCATTTTCTAGCCGAAGATCGTGGGTTTGAATCCCGCTCGTGCCATTGACTTTTTTTCATCTCAACTAAAAACCTTAATTAATTGTAATGTATTAATTGGTCAAGCGGACCACGAAATTAGTGAATTTAATGATTAAAATGAAGTATACTTCACTAAAGCTCTCCGTGGCCATTTCATTTGTCGTCGAGAATCCCATCCGATTACACGACATTTGAAAAATGGCAAAAAGGAGGGAAAACTCATAAGGTGGGGTTGAGATAGGAAGTTGATGTCCGAGTGGATCGAGTTCACGATAGCTCAAGTGGTAGAGTAGCGGCGTATCTAGCTGAAGATCGTGGGTTCGAATCCCGCTCGTGCCATTGACTTTTTTCATCTCAACTAAAAACCATAATTAATTGTAAATAAATGATATTGAAAAATGGGATACTTATTTCAAACAGAAACAGTCTAGTTCTAGGCCTATTTGGTGTAGTGTAGGTTAACGGAACTTGATAAACTTCACTATTATTACATATATTATTCAGGTTTCGAAAAATAAAAGTTGAATCGATCCGAGTAATCTTTCGTATAAATAAATCGCCGCAATGCCAACGGAACGAGTACTACGAAAGAAACTGAAAATTGTGATTTTTTATTTGTCCGATAGGTATTTCATCTCGATTTGCATTCTCGGAAGGACACGCGAAAGTTACAAGTTCAGAACACCAAAAACAAAAAAAAATATTTTATTTACTTTGAAACATACAAGAGAAGATTACAGTGTCTGAAGAATGGCGTGAGTTCGAGAGTGGAGTCTGAAGAAGACGAGTGGTCGAAAAACACTGTGTTTATATAGGGCGAGAGTCAGCTGGAAGCAGTTCCTTAAATTCTTAACTGAAGGTTAAAATTTTCTTTAAGTATGCAAACTCGTATCTTCTCAGGTCGAAAGGAACCTGTTTTGTTTTAACTTCACGCAAAAACGTCTTCAAGTGAAAGCTGACCAGTTGAAAGACGTTTTTTAATTGCTCTCCTTTTGAGGTGCATTCAAGGACGTCCGTGTAAACAACAATTTTGGGAACTCGGTAATTTACCAACAACGACGTTTACCGATTTTTCCCATTTTAATAGAACCCAAATCACTAGTGAAAACCAATGATTTGCATTCTATTAAAACAAGAAACACTTGTACGGATCGGAGAGTGCCGTTAGGGCAATCTAGCCACTTTCGGCCTTGAAAGATCGTGAACAACGATGGGAAGACACCTCTCAGTTAAAAATGTCATATAGAATGATTATTTGTTGATAGTGCGGTCTTGTTAGTTTAGAAAAACCTCTTCTTTATTGTGCCAACGTTTCGATCTTTATTTAGGTCATCTTCTGGGAAACACAGACTGAACAGAAAACGCACACTTTGAGCCCTGAAGATGATCTAAATGAAGATCGAAACGTTGGCCAATAAAGAAAAGGTTTTCTAAACCTTCATCGCACAAGACCGCATGTCAAGATCCCCAAATAATCATTAATTAACGGTATATAAATATTACGTTACGTACCATTTTTATTTTGTATTATCACTTCTTTAGGATTAACAAAACAGTTAAAGAACGTAAATATACCTAAGAATTGTGTTTGAGTTGTCGCTTGATGTTAATAATTTATTTACAAACATCCCCGTTAAACTATGTACAAAACTTATAAAACCCAAACTTAATAAGATATAGATAATTTTATTAACGAATTTGTAAAAAATATTATAATAGATCTCTTCTAACTCTTAAATATATGCCTACTATCTATTTTTTTCCTCCGGGTGCTGGTGTTTTTGAAAAAAAGCCCATTTGTAAGTATGCCGGGTTCGAATGCAGGGCCGCTGGATTCGAACCCGGGACCTTTACCTTACAGTGATGAGCGCCGTTGAACTCTTAAACCGTTGCGGCCACCGATGCCCCTCTACTATCTAATTATTGTAAGTTTAATAATAAATTTTAAGAAATAAAAGCGTTATCAATTGGGTCTCTATTATCCTCACTTTGCGAAGAAATAATATTCATGGAAAACTTTGGAAAAAAAATTATTTTCAAAATTCTTTCAAATTCAAAACTTAATTAAATCTGTCCTTTTTTGGAAACGCTATGTAGTTGATATTTTACGTATATTGTTTGAACACTAGAGGTTACTAGGAGAACTAATTCCTCGTATTAATTAATTATTTACACCTAGGTGAATGAATTCACAAAGAAAACAAACCTATAAGACCAGTATAATTCTCTATATCACAAACTAGCGGAAAAAATAGATAAAATAATTAAAACCAACGAATATTCAGAGGTCGTGAGATGCTGTCTGGGGTGATGTAGGTTTCAGAAAAACATTTTCTTTATCGTGCCAACGTTTCGATCTTTATTGAGATCATCTTCAGGGCTCAAAGTGCAGACAAACACTTCGAGCCCTAAAGATATTGTCAATAAAGATCGAATCTCTCGATTTCTGAATAAGTAATAATTATATAATGTAGAACACCATGTTGTAAGTTTAACTCCCTTGAACGCTGTTGAATACTGGAATCAAATAAGATTTTTTATCTGCAGTAGAATGTCTGACAATTTTTTTCCCATAAAATTATATGTTCTCCCAAAAAACCAATTTAATAACTAATCGAAATAAGGATTGTAACATACACAGTTTATTTATTTACTGGACTTTTGTTGGTTAAATACATGGAATAAATAACTATTATTATTCACGCCTTATAGCACACTATTTCTGTTCATAGTTCTATTTCTCGACATGAAAATAAAGTAAAAACAGTAACTCTTGAAAACTTAAAAGTTAGGGCTCAAGTTAAAAGAACTTGAAACGGTTGGGTCTTCCTCATCAATACGATCCCTTCAAAAACAAGATCGCTTTAGTTTTTGTTTTTGTTAAATTTATTTATTCATTTATTTTCTACATGACTCGCTCTCTTTGCGTCTAGCACAGGGCAGTGGAACAAGAGATGATCCTGAACCTGATTGCTGCAAACGCAAGCCGGTGATGTCACTCCAATTCTCTGCAAATAATTATTCAGAAATTGTGAGATGCGGTCTGGTGTGACATAGGTTTCAGAAAAACATTTTCTTTATCGTGCCAACGTTTCGATCTTTATTGAGATCATCTTCAGGGCTCAAAGTGTTTGTCTTCTGAGTAATTGTGCCATTCTTGCGTGTCGTGTTGTGAGTGCCCAATTGCACAATGAAACCTACACCAGACCGCATCTCACGATTTCTGAATAATTATCGATTAACGGTCACTAACCATCACACATCTCTGCAAATATTTCACGTTGGGCCCTTGTGCAGTGAAAGTCTCCGTTAGCTTTGCCTTTCAATCCGATCCTGTCTTCTAACTTTTGAACAAATTTTCTCGTCTCCTCCCCTTTGATCCTCTATGAAATCTCTCCATGAAAGATCCCAATTTGTAAGGGTATTTTCGAAAAGGCATTTTTTAGTAGGGCTGAAGGGTATGTATTATACTCTAGTGGTAGTCGAATGTCATCAGAAGCTTCTTTCATTACCTTGGATCCCGACATGTGCTTTCACCCAAAGCCGATTGTTTTTCAGCAACTGACGGTTGCTTGCTTGAACCCTGCATCTTGATGCTTGATCATTACTGTCCATGGTTCTTCGGATTCTTTGTTGATATGATTGCCGCCATACTGTCTGTATGAATAATAATTTTCCTAGGATCTCACCCATCTGACCAGCGTTAATACCCAACAAAACCTTAGAAATCTCAAGTTCTTCCGCTTGGTTATTTGAGCAAAATTTTTCCGGCCTGTACTTTCCCGAGTGAATTTCTCTTGTTTGCTTCCGTCAGTACTATTGATTAATTAATTACTGTTAATTACATTTTCATCTTCTAGCCATGAATCATCAGATGAGAGGTTTCGAATTTCAACCGTTCCAGCAGGATGAGCCCATAAGTTGTAATGCACTGGTCGATCATATTTGATGCTTTCCATTATAACGTTTCTGTGGATTATTTTATACTTTTTGCTAAGTTGCTCGACCTTAGGACCGATAGGAATAATATTGGCAATTAGGCATGCTCCTTCGTATGAAATTGTTTTATAGCCCTTGATCATTTTTATGGCAATAACCTTTGAACTCGTTTTAATGCCTTCAAATTGCTTTTGACTCTTAAAACCTTCACCCATATTGGACACGCGAAGGTAATCATTGGAAGAAAAGCCGCTTTCGATAATATCGCTTTCGTACTTCCTGTCGAAATATCTAAGTTATACAGGGCCGATTCCTCGAGCTCGACAACCTAGCTGGAAATCCACGATCTTTTTCGTTCTCGTTTGAAGAATGTCTTAAGGGTTTCGTAAAAATTCATTACCAAACTGTTCAGTTAAATCAGAAAGTCAGTTTGTGCTTAATGAGTACTAAATTGAGACAATTTATAAACGTATGGAGAGAAAAATTGTTTTGTAGTCGTAACGCTTATCAGAAGGTGTGACGGATCGGTCAGAGGGAAACAAAACGCGTTTTCTATCATTTATTAAAGATACACGTTGTTCCGTTCCGTTTTAAGAGTTGCCGTTCCGGGTCGGAAGCAGGAGTGATGCTGCATTTTCTAATATCACACTGCACCAAACAGGATTGAATCGTTAACCGAGCTCACGGGATGGGATGCATGGCAACGGGCCCGGATCCATCCCATTCCACTTCTCCCTCGACAATCACGCGCGTACTCAATTAGAGAGATTAGCGGCATTCGTTTTACCCCAATTGCGCCGGGGACGACAGCCAATTCTCTTTCTGACAAATTGTCCCTTCGACTTTCCTCGGCGGCCTTCTCTTTTACGCTTCCTGCCCGACATAAGAAAAATAAGGTGGCCAAACTTCGTTTTCGAAACGCCTCGATTAACAGGGGTGGAGAAAGAAGGAACACCCGCGTTGTTCATCAACTTTAGAACTGATGAAATAATCATAAATGCATTTATCCAAGGGCAAATATGTAGAATCTGTTGAGCCATCGCTGGTCTGTTAGGAGCAATCATAGGGCTAAGGGATTCCAACGTTCATTGAAAAACATCAACGATGGTCATCTCCATTTCCAAGGTCACCATCAGGGCAAAACAATCTCAAAGATGTCTACATATTGCCATAGTTAAGCTTTTAATAGATAGTTTCAAAATTCTTTGAAGACCGATTCACAAGCGAACGACCAGGTTGGTGGGTCATGGATTTGGACCAAACTTTTTTTGGTGATTCTACACTCCAAAATATCCGCCACCCGTTTGTGAATAGGCCCTGGTTTCGCCAAAAAATTTGAAATCTGTAATCTTCCATTTTTTTATATTTTTATTTCGCCGTTCTACTTGCGCAAATCGACTATGTGAATATATCATTGGCGCCTTTGTCGTGTTTCAGACGAGTACGAGTAAACTTGTTCTGAAACTCAAGCCGATGTTCAAGTAACCAGGCAGAATCACTTGCTATTCTAAGAAGTTTTGAATGGCTAGAAATGAGAACAGATATCAATGAGCAAAAAAGTGCCTGATTGTGGACAGATAGTCAAGCCATAACATTATTAACAAATACGGACAACCATATGACCGTTCCGGAAAGAACACTCCAAAAGCTGTAAAGTTATCTGCTCCTAAGGGTTGGACGTTTGGCATATCGTAGGTCAACGCTAATCAGAGGATTCACGGAAACGAAGAGGCAGTAGGTTGGTTAAAGAGCTCAGGACTTATACCTTCATGTTCAAGCCGAAAATCACGAGCATAGAGACGAAGTAAAAGCTGTAGATGCACAATGAATTGGAATATATACAGGGTGAATTGCTACTCGTGCTACAAACTTCACCAGTAGATTCTTGACCCTAAAATGAACAAAAAAGTTCATATTGACCATGGTCCGATTCTCAACCATTTCAGAGTAATTTCGCTTTTTATCGATTTTGAAAGATATCACGTCCTGGCGTCGGAAAATCGTGATATCTTTTAATCTAAACATTTCTCTTAAAATCTATAAGCACCGTTGAAATCCCCGTTAATTTTTAGAGAGAATCAAAATCATAATTCCATTGAAATTTTTTAATTTAATTTAATGCCCATTTAGTATGTAATGCTTAAGAAGTTTACAAACAGCTAGAAGGTCAAGGAAGAAAGACCCAAACGTTTTGCCACCTTCATCTTCTTATTGAAAAATTAACGGGGATTTCAACGGTGCTTATAGATTTTAAGAGAAATGTTTAGATTAAAAGATATCACGATTTTCCGACGCCAGGACGTGATATCTTTCAAAATCGATAAAAAGCGAAATTACTCTGAAATGGTTGAGAATCGGACCATGGTCAATATGAACTTTTTTGTTCATTTTAGGGTCAAGAATCTACTGGTGAAGTTTGTAGCACGAGTAGCAAGTCACTCTCAAACATTAGCAATCCTTGAACCACCATTTTTTCTCTTTTTGTCATCAACATCTTGGTCTCACAACCACTAAATAAGAAAATGACGAGTGCGTTGGAAGCGTTATTAAATCAGGTAGTTTTCCTCAAATTTGCTGCCTTCTGAGACTAAAATTAGAAACTCTGGATTACTTTATACACTTTCCGATTTACACAATTTTCCACTCTTTTTGTAGTTCTGGCTGAAATAAAACACAAAAAATTAGCCCAAACATTTTGCCACCGTCATCTTCTTATTGAAAAATTAACGGGAATTTCAACGGTGCTATTAGATTTTCAGAGAAATGTTTAGATTAAAAGATATCACGATTTTCCGACGCCAGGACGTGATATCTTTCAAAATCGATAAAAAGCGAAATTACTCTGAAATGGTTGAGAATCGGACCATGGACAATATGAACTTTTTTGTTCATTTTAGGGTGAAGAATCTACTGGAGAAGTTTGTAGCACGAGTAGCAATTCACCCTGTATATGGACTGCTGCGTGATAAGGCAAATGAACAAAAACATTTTTCCGACGGTTGTAACGAGGAAAGCACTAGAAATAGTAAACGTTGATAATTAGGTTTGAGATATAAAAAGGAGTTTGGAGGTTTCTTTCTGAGAACTTTCGACTGCTTCAATTATTTTGGATTTTGGATGTTAGTGGTCTTGGTGGTATCCCACAGCTCCGTGTATGTCCAAATAGGTCGAAGTAATGTTTTGTACAGCTTTAGTTTGTTCATGTCTTATTTTGGTCGTGTAAGTCTTCTTTGTTGTCCGACTACACAGTTTTTATAATTTGAGTCTTTCTTGAGGATTCCAGGTCAGTTCAACTACAGCCCCAAATATTTTCCTTGTGCCGGTAGTTTCTATGTGGACGTACTTTGGATGCATTTGACCTCGTTCAGTTTCATCTTCCACATTTTGTACCATTCTTTTACGAGTTCAACCTGTTTCTGGGCTTGGTTAGGATTGGAATTAAGAGATACATATGGTCCTATTAGGTTTTAGGGATCGTAATAGGTCTTATAGGGTCAGCAGTATGAATGGTATATAGGATGGCAGCAAGAATGCTCCATTGTGGAACTCCGGCCTGGAAGGCTTATCTCAGAGAACTCATTGCAGCCCCTTAAGCTGAAGCAACGATACAATTTTAAGGTTTGGTAATAAGTAGGAATTGCTTTAGTTTAAGATAACAAGAACTCCCGAGTGGCGGACTCTATGAAAAGGTTGGGACATGTCTAAAAATTCACCCGAACCGATTATCCGTTCTCGAAAGCAGGTTGTTTAGGGTGGCCTCTTTTAATTTAATCTTTCACGTTTTGCACCATTCTTCAATGAGCTCTAAAGACGCTCTTTGGCATTAGAGGTGCCCTTAGTAGGATTGCAGTTAAGTGATAAAATTATGGTAACGGTATAAATTGAAAGAGTGGTGTTACGATATATCGGCAGGTCAGCTATAAATGGTATATGGGATGGGAGCAAGAATGCTCCCTTGAGGGTTGTTGGGGGTTTGTTTTGAATATTAGTTTTCCTGTGTTATCCTCTATTCTTTAATAAAAATACACAATTATCGTCAGGGGTATGATATGTAGGTCTCCATTGGGCAGTAAGTTATAACATGCTTTGTCTCTTCATCCTCTAGAGTCTAGACATAGTTATACTGTTAGGCTATTTAGTTCCTTTCTGTTGAGGAGTACTTCTCTCTCCCATTGGGCTGTTGTTGCGAGTAGCTTACCTCATGCCTGTCGTAAGATCCCAGTATCAACAGATTCAAAAGTGTTCTCTAGTAACACAAAATCTAGTTGTTTATTATCGTGGCTCTTATTCATTCCCTGAGCCTATTTATTCTTCCGAGGCTCCTTTTTTAGCTAGTGTGTCTGCTGCATCCAAGACCTGAACTGCTGCATCCGACCAATATTCTCAGTTCTCTAAAACAGAGTGAATAGCGTAAACAACCCAGAAGCACTGCTGATTTGCCGAATGACGAGGATGGAAAGCTAATGGATGTAGAAATGGCGTTATTTAAACGTAGGATAGGAGTATTTTGAACCTTACTGAGAGAATGTAACGATGAAAATAGATTATCGACCTGCTGAAAAGAACTTCTTACTGAGAGAACTCCTGTAAGAGGACATGTGGCTGGAAGGTTTGTGGGGTTCGATCATTATTAGGTAAGACCTTTTCAATTTACATTTTTTATATATTTTTATATTATTTTTTATGATTCCAAGTCTATAGATTATGTTTATATATTTTTACCTTTTTTATTTTTCTAAAAATGGTATTCTTTAGGGATGGTTAGTCGAAAAGACACTTGTTTCGATTTAGGTTATTTATTTCACATCTACGTTTCGGGCTGTTTTCCTTTTTTTCTGCCCATCTTCCCTAAACGTGGTGGATAAAAACTGATTGTGGTTGAGGTCGAAATATAAGAAAACATATTAACCATTGCGTTAACTCACTGAGGAAGAATTAAAATAAATCCGAAACGTTGTGGATAAAAACTGGTTGTGGTTTTTTTTTAGATGACCTATTATCCCACCTTCAAGAAGGAAAAATCGTAAGTAAAACTGTTGAGGTCGAAATATAAGAAAACATATTAACCATTGCGTTAACTCACTGAGGAAGAATTAAAATAAATGCGAAACGTTGTGGATAAAAACTGGTTGTGGTTTTTTTGAGATGACCTATTATCCCACCTTCAAGAAGGAAAAATCATGTTAAACTGTTGAGGTCGAAATATAAGAAAACATATTAACCATTGCGTTAAATCACCTAAGGAAGAATTAAAATAAATCCGAAATGTTGTGGATAAAAACTGGTTGTTGTTTTTTTTAGATGACCTATTATCCCACCTTCAAGAAGGAAAAATCATAAGTAAAAATATATAAAAAATTTAAATTTACGCTCATCCTTATTTTTAATGATTTAAAAGCAGCACATCAGCGTAACCTTAGAAAAATGTACCGAAATGAGGAAAACAATAATTTACAGGTGACCGAGAGCCAGGTTAACATACATCAATATTTAATCTTTTTATGTAAGGTCTTGGTTGAAATGAAAACGTTAGTCTCACGAGGAGGATTCGAACCCACGATCTTCGGCTACAAACGCCGCTGCTCTCCTACTTGAGCTTCGATCCACTAGGACACCATCTCCTTACAACTTTTCGAATTTTCCCTCTTTTGTCCGAGTGGATCGCAGTCACGTTAGCTCAAGTGGTTAGGCAGCGGCGTATCGAGCCAGTGGTCGTGGGTTCGAATCCCGCTCATACTATCTTTTTCATCACAACCAAGACCATACATAAAAAGAATAATTAATTGAAATAATTAAAAGTGTCAATGAGACCACTAAATATAAATGAATTAATACATCAATATCTTTTGTGCAGCCGAAATAAGTTCCATATTGATTCTACATTAAGTCAATTGTCACTAAGAGTATGTAACAAACCCCAGTGTTTCTATAAATTTGAAAATTGGGATGTCAAAATTATTGTACTACTTTGAAAGAGTGGTTCGTTCAGTTCTGCTGTATGGGGGAAGAGATCTGGGATCTCCTGTTACAGAAGTAGTCGAAAGTAGCTGAGATTCCTTAAAACTTTACACATTTACCAAAAAAACCGTGATGGATATCCAGAAATGTTATGTTATAATAGTCTGGTCCGACATGTGGAAAACAGAGATACTCCAGCCAATTGGGCGCAACCACTAAAACAATTCTCAATATTAATTATTAAATTTGAAAATAACTTGTTAAGTACAGACATAGATCTGGCTACTTCCAGTTTCAATCCGAAACATTAGTAATAAACATATCTCCAACGCTGTATAAATATTAAATTAATTGGGATGTTGAGCCGACAACCCAACGCTGTATTTAAATTTTTAAAAAATCTCCAGATGGTCTTTGCACCACTTGCTTTAACGGTCCCATTTTTTGTTGAACTATTTTTCAAATCAATTCGAGAAAAGTATTTTCCAGAATACTGTATTTATGAAAATTGAAATCATAATTGGACACTAATTTAGATCAGAAAACCAATTAAAAATGTATACCTTTGCATTAATTAATTCGGACAATGAAATTAATTAAGCCTAATTATTTATTTTAAATCATATCGTTTTTGTTTTACCGAAATTTTTCTGTTCTATTTACTTTCAAAATGAATATTTACTAGACCAAAAATTAAATCTAGACTGAAACAAATTAGTTTATTATTACTCCGGTGATATCTCTGATATTCATCCTGCATATTTTTATAATTTTAATGAAAATTATACGGCATAATTAATGGTGTTTAGTTCATATTATATGGCATATTTCATGATATACGGGCTCTAATTATGGGTTATTAATTATCTGCTTCGTGGAATATTTGAAAACGAAAAAATCTTCCATTTATTGGGTTAGTAGTCAGTAGCCCTCGGTAAAATTCTTTCCTTTGGAATAATTCAGTCTTTACTGACGAGTGACTTCGCGTAATTTCGTTTTAGGAACTAAAACTCGATCGGAACAGTGCCCAAACTGCCAAAAACATTAATAAAGTCTAGGGCGATGGCAGTGTGAGAGCACCGCCCAGAGTTGGTTATCAATTTTCCTGACGACTTTAGCCTAGAAGAGAAATAAGGTCGTGGAAGGATTTCTTCCCTACATGATGACGTTCCGCGAGCTTTGGTCGAATAAAATGCCAGAACGGCTGTTCGAGAACTTGCAGAGAATTTTTCAATTAGCAAATCGTCCTTAAGGTAATTAGTAAAGTGAAAAAGCTCGAAAGTTGGCTTCTTCACGCATTAAACGGCCGCCATAAAAAATCATCGTTTGAAGTTTGGGCAACACTTCTTTGCCAAAACAGAAACAAACCTTTTCTGGATAGAATTGTTACTTGTGATGAAAAGTGGATTCTCTACGATAACAGCCAGGCTACAAAGGAGAAGTCCACAACAAATTTTCCGAAGTCCCCAATTCCTCAAAAAAAAGGTAATGGTGGGCTTATTTGGGCTGATTAACTATAGCTTTTCAATCCTGGCGAAACAATCAATGCCTAAATGCAATGCTCTCAAATTGAAGCAATGCACCAGAAATTGGCATTACTGAAGCCATCTTTGGTGAACTGGAAAAGACCGATTATGTTACACGATAATGTTCGGCCCCATGTCCCACATGTGACAAGTTTACATCTTGGTTAAGAGGTTCTGCCTCACCCTCCCTTTCCTCAAGACTCCCGCCTACCGAGTACCATTTATACACTTCGACAATGTTTCTCAAAATATAAAATTTATTGACCAAGAGTTGTTAGAAAATGCGTTTACAGCATTTTTTGTATAATAAAGACTCAAAATTCTATTCAGATAGTATAGAGAAGTTGGGAAGTGTGTATTGAGAGAGATGGAGGGATTTTAATTAATGAACAATGGTTAAAATAATTTATTTAATATTTTTTTATTTTATATCCATAAAACCGCATTATATTCCCTGTTCCGCTTTTTAGGGGAATTGGGAATTTTTTTATTGTATATAGTCTTCAAAATGTGTGTTTTTTGTTTCTGTGTCTTGTATGAGTGAATATATATTGGTGTGAATGGGGCGGGGCTGATGGCGAAGCAGCCTCTCTATCGCCTCAGGTTGTGTGTAACCTTGGGTTGTTGTAACTTGAGAAATTTTATAAAAATACCTCATCGACCCCAATTTAGATTAGTTTATTATAGGAAAAAGGTAGATGGAGGAATATCGAGTACTCTATCTACCAAACAGAATGAGTGAAATGAATGTATGTTGGTGTGGGTGGGAAGGGGCTGATGGTGACGTAGCACCTCCATCGCCCCTCATGTTGCGTGCGTGGCTTGGGTCTACGGCGGAAAACTTTTAATGTACCCCATCGACCACAAATTAGATTAGTTTATTGTATTGAACAGGTAGATGGAGGAATATCGAGTACTCTATCTACCAAACAGAATGAGTGAAATGAATGTATGTTGGTGTGGGTGGTAAGGGGCTGATGGTGACGTAGCACCTCCATCGCCCCTCATGTTGCTTGCGTGGCTTGGGTCTACGGCGGAAAACTTTTAATGTACCCCATCGACCACAATTAGATTAGTTTATTGTAGTGAACAGGTAGATGGAGGAATATCGTGTACCCTATCTACCAAACAGAATGAGTGAAATGAATGAATGTTGGTGTGGGTTGGAAGGGGCTGATGGTGACATAGCACCTCCATCGCCCCTGATGTTGCTTGCGTGACTTGGGTCTACGGAACTTTTAAAGTACCCCATCGACCCCAAATTCCTCTTTTTGCCGGGGAGATCGAATAGAGGGGCGGATAGCGTTATTTTAGGAAATTTGCAAAAAAAACAATATCAAAATATAATTTTTATATTAATATTTTGTAATAATACAAACACTAACAAAATAATTCAAAAAATAAAAAAGTAAAACACAGTGTAAATAATAAACTGATTAGGTCCTACCGGGTGGTTAGCTCGTCGAGTTGAAAAAAACATTCTGTGAAAAAAAACCTAGTCTGACTCCATTATTATTTTTAGCCATACAAGCCAATGGGAAATATATAAATTATGGAACAAAAATTGCAAATTCTAATTAAAAAACAGGAATAAATTGTATATATAATTTAAAATGAGATTTTTGCGTACATTTGGCGTTCCAAATTAAGAATTTTAAAAGGATAAATTAAAGCTTTGAATGGCAATAGGATATGAGTGAATGCTTGGGGGTCAGAGCTTTATAGCACTGAGAAGGGATGTAGCTAACCTAAGATAGAAGTTCAATTAATTAAGGTTTTAAGTTGAGATAAAAAGTCAGTGTCACGAGCGGGATTCGAACAACGACCTTCGGCTTGATACGCCTCTACTCTACCACTTGAGCTATCGTGACCTCGATCCACTCGGACACCAACTTCCCATCTCAACCCCACCTATTGAATCTTCCCTTTGCCATTTTTCAAATGTCGTGTAATCTATTTGATTCTCGGCGGCAAATGAAAATGCCACGGAAATGCCAAATGAATCTAAGATAGAAGGTTTGGATGTCAGGGCGTGAAATGTACTTAACCCTTAAAACGCCCTTAAAAATAATAGTGTAATAATTATAATAATAATACTTTATTTACAATTATTATAAAAAACAAAATATACCCTTTGAAAAAAGCAAGTATTTACAGCATTGGAATATCCATCTGCTTGGAGTCGAGATTACTGATAAAATATTGACAAAAGATAATAAAATAGTCAATAAAATATAATCGTATTCCCTGTGTATATAACACAATTAGAAAGATCAGAAGAAAAGAAAAATTTCATGTGCACGCGCTGGTCGGTCGCAATAAAAATAAAATTAAATTAAATAAAAATACAAAATAAAATACTAACTTGTTAACTGTGGCTTGATTTTCTCGACAACCAGGGAGGAGAGCCGTTTAATAGCTAGAACCTGCAATAACTCTGGCCAAAGGTAAAACAGAATCCTAGTCTATTAATTACCTTCGGGGCTCGATCCGAACCTTGTATGATGTGTCGCATTAAGGATGCGGGAGGAGACACTCGCGTTATTTTGAACGCGATAATTAACAAAACGAAAAAAAAAATGCTTTTTGAAAATATGAGAAAAACTGAAAGAAAACTAAAAGAAAATCACTCTTGGAGGCTAATTAATAGTGGACTGTATGGAAGCGAGACGGAAGCGAACAGGACTAGAGCAGGACTAGGCAGCAACAGGACAGGATTGTGGGGAGGGAACAGAGCTAGGATAAATTCTAGATTAACGGCATTTCGGAAACAAAATAAACATTTATAATTCGCGATTTTTAGCGCGAACATACCGCCCACCAAAGCTATAACAATTTTCCATCACCAATTTCTATATACAATATTTACATGTACTGAGAGGGATATTATTCCTTAAGAACGCTTGGTAGCGGGACGAGACCAACTGTCACCAAAAGGATTGAAACAACTGTCTTTGTTTCTCCCATCGAGTTTTAAGGGTTTCGTTTTCGAGGTATTCAGGTTCAGGAGGCGATAATAAAGCAGCACCGGTTAAAAAATGTCCGGGAGACAAGAAATGGGTGGATTCATCAAAAAACAAGATTTCAGTCCAATCTTGCTCTGATCAATTGATGTAATTTCTGCGAGCCATGTCAGAAGATTTGGACCAGTGGCTGGTCGTCTCGCACGTAATCTAGCTTCTGAAAGTCTTCGCCTGAAATTTCTAACTCGTTGACATCGTTGGTTGATCTCCAAAGTGGTAGAATGTCGATTACGGAGTACATTCGAAATAATAAAACAATTTCTGAGAGTAACAGAGTGCCTTTTTGAGTAACCTCCAGTATCTTGGTTGCGATGACCTTTCGGACAGTTGTTCTGGGAATGTTAAGCATGTTAAGCCACATACGCTTGCCTTCTTCCATCCTCCAACAAATTCTAGCCGAATCTGTATAACTTATAAACATCACTCAAACAAATTCCAAACAAAAATGGTACAAATTTAAAAAAATCAAACCACCGTAACGTTAGAAAGAAGACAAA
The DNA here is from genome assembly GCF_000648675.2 of Cimex lectularius. Classification (NCBI taxonomy): domain Eukaryota; kingdom Metazoa; phylum Arthropoda; class Insecta; order Hemiptera; family Cimicidae; genus Cimex; species Cimex lectularius. The sequence goes on along the minus strand of NW_019392868.1, from coordinate 487,272 downwards.
ATATCCAACAAAGAAGAACAAACAACAAAGAACAATATCAACAAGAGATTGACTATTCAAAGTTTTATTTACAAAATTCAATTTTAAAGCACAAGCGTGAAATTTTATCTGCGTTTCATTTACCTCTAATCCTTTAAAAACGGATCAAATATTGTTGTACGATAATCAATGGAGGATTGTCTTAGAGATGATGAAAAATATTAAGGGTGGCCACTTTTTTTGCCTCTCAGTGTAGCACTTGGCTAAATTCGGAAATTTTTAAGAAACTTATCCACAATTAATGATGACACCGCTAACTTCTGATGATGACAAATAATTCCTCTCAAAATTACGACAGTTTATATCACCATTTTAAAAAAAAGCTTAACTTCCTTAATTAACTTCCTCAATTTCTTGAAAATTTTAAAGCAAAACGCCTCGAACATTTCAGCATGTAGTTTTTAGTTTGCATATTTTAATTTTGAATATATACATTTCCATCCGGACGAAAATGTAGCTTAGGACACGCCCATGTTCGTCTCGCGATTTCTTCAATCCATGTTCTCGCAGAAGTCCGCTTCTCACTTGAGCCATTAAAACCATTATAGACGAAAGATTGCAGTGTGTTTTAAGAAGCTAAAGATACGTTGTTAAGGCGATAAGCCTTTAATTAAGCTCCTTCGTTGGAAAAGTTTAATTATAAATAAGCTATTTAATTATATTTAAGCATCCTCTAGGGCTATGGATCAAGCCTTAGCCGTTCATTAAGTCCTCCATTGGGTGATGTATAGCTCTTCGAGTTTTCCGGGTAGGGTCCTCCGAGCCCTCGGAGCAAATACCATTGCAAAACTACATTGTCCATAATCCAATTAGACTAGCGTATTTACGAGCGGATTGATTAAAGCAGAAGATAATCCGTTTAATTAGAAGCACTGAACGGCTTGGCAATTTTTTAGGAAGCCCGGGACGAAGTAGGTCTCTAGCAGGACTGTGGCGATTAACACTTCAACCTACTCCCTTTGGCCTCATCTAAACAATAATCGCAAATGACCGACTTTCGTCGATCCATTGTTTGACCCAGCTCGAAGATTATTTCGAGAACTTTACTTTCCGTTTTATTCGAAGTCCTCCTCAATCCTGTCCCTGAAATTTTTCGATCGGCTTACGCTTCAAATTCGGATTGATGCCGTTTTTTCAGAGAAAGGGTGAAAAAAAAATTTAAAACGGTAGCGAAGTTGATTTTTGGCAGGTCGGAATAATCTCGTTTTTAATAGCTTCAAGCGCTTTCATCAAACAAATCTGATGTTTTCGATTAAATGATTGACCGATTTTACAAACATCAAACCTGACAGGATGTATTTTACCCAGGATAACACGTTAAATCTCAAGCATTTTTAGATTATCAGTTTTGCAGTTGAAATATATTGAAAACTTAAAAAAAAACCATATTTTTGAACGTTAGAGGGTTGAATTAACAAAACTATCCACGCTTTATATTCTTGAAATGTTATTTTATCACAATTATGTAGTTTTTTTTTGCTAACCACTCACTTCCAAAATAAATTAGGTCTCTAGAAAGCAGAATACAGCCTTCATTTTTTTCCGACAAACAGGAAGGTAATAGTCGGCTCTCCGTCATGTTTTATCAGTTTCCCTTCTGCATCCTCCTTTGCATATTTTATCACCTAGTTTCTCAAACCTGGGCACGTCCCTTGCACCTTTCATGTGTTATCATATCACTATCACTATATCATTCAAAAGAAAACGTATAGTCTAAAACACCATGTACATATACAGGGTGAGTCATTTTTTGACGCACCATTGGAAAATCAACGTAGATGCGTTTAAATGTGACTCGAGGCTTATTTACTTTGATTAATACGTTAATAAAAGAAAGTGAGTCAATTTTCGGTGCACCATAGGAAAAATCAACGTTGGTGCGTCTAATTATGACTCGGCACATTTTATTTTGTTAGTCTCGTACCAAAAAATAGCGAGTCACTTTTCGACACACCATTCGTTACAAATTAGTTTTAGTAGGTTGAAAGGAAAATAAACAAAACCAATATTATTAAAACATTCAAACACAATGTAAAAATTAAATAAAAAAATCTTAACATATTAATTTGATTAAGGTTTAAGAGTATTTTTTTCGTCCGATCATCGTTTTACGATAGACTAGGCTACTGTGTTGCAGCAAATGGAGGTCTGTTCGAACAATTATTATAATGATTTTGAACATTTTTGATTTGCTAACAAAGGAGATTGTTACATTTATTTAATTTTTTTTTACTTTACCAGAAAAAAGGAGATTGTTACATTTATTTAATTTTTTTACTTTACCAGAAAAAAGGAGATTGTTACATTTATTTAATTTTTTTACTTTACCAGAAAAAAGGAGATTGTTACATTTATTTAATTTTTTTACTTTACCAGAAAAAAGGAGATTGTTACATTTATTTAATTTTTTTACTTTACCAGAAAAAAGTTAGTTAGTTTTTCACGTTTCCTTGAACAGAAAAATTGATGAACGCACCAAAATATGAAGTCTTATAAAATATGAACTGCGGTCGATCTTTGATAATTTTGATCACTCTGATATTTCTCGTTTGGATTGGGCATGTTTTTCTGTACCCTACGGAAAGACTGCGTCCACGTTCGAAACTGTACATCTTCTCCACAGTTTACATCAATGAAAGGTGACGGCTATACTCTGCTATTTTTTAATAATTCACGCCAGTCATCAGGAGTTTCAGTGTATGCTTTTTGATTGATCATACTCATATTACGATCGCATTCAAGGTAGCTGTGTCCCCTGCTGGAAAGATAACTCTCACTGAATCAAAACGATCCTCGGTAGTCACTAGATGGTGGAGGAATCTTAATACAGTGTAATTTTTTTTTTTTTTTTTTAATTGGCCTTTTGATCTTGCATATTAGCCATGGTACGAATTCTTGTGTGTTCAAATTGGGGGTTATCGGGAAAAAAGGGCGAGAGGCGACGGTGGGAATCGAACCACGAACGCAGCGTGAGAGTCTCTCATGCTAACCACTCGGCTACCGCATAAGACCGATTCATAAGAAACTTTGTTTTCCGGATATTTGCCCGACTGCATTTGGTGGAGCTTTGTGATGTGCTTAGATACGTTTTGTCACTGTCTTTAAGAGAGTAGTGAGACTTATGTCCTTTGAGGGACTTGATGAAACGTATAACTTTGTTGCGAGTTTCATCGGAGATTTTCAATAATTGTTCCTATCATACAAAAATTAATACCCTTACGGTCATTCATTGACCACAATTCTCATTAAACCCAAACAAACATAAATTACTGAGAGCCAATAATATTCAAGAAAAGGGTCACAACTCAAAAAGGGGTAGTTTTTAGGGGTAGTACAGCTGGATTTTTAAAGTTTTGTGTTTTCGCTTAAGTCGCAGAAAGGAAAGAGAATATTGATGTATCATGTTCATGACAGTTTTTATTGTCAACAATCGTAATGTGTTTGTTAATACATGACTTAACTTAATAAATATGCTAAACAAAGTAAGCTTCGATTTGTTTATGTCTTCATGAACCTGTTTTTCCGTTGGTTCCGATCATTTCTGTCTCCTTCTTGCTGTTTTGGTCAGTCAGACGGTTTTCAGCTCTCGCCATCTTTAAGCCAGGAACACACTTACCCGATGCTATCCGACGCAAATCCAAACTCCGATTTTCCATAAGGTTGCATTACCCCCGTGCACATCTACCCGATGCTACCCGACGCAAATCCAAACTCCGATTTTCCATAAGGTTGCATTACCCCCATGCACATCTACCCGATGCTATGCCACGTTAACCTACCCGACGCTCTGCGCTCCCTACTGTCCAGATTTTCGTCGGGTCGAAGACAAAAGAATCGGACACTCATATTTTTATTCAAACTACATGTATTATTGTCGTTATATTAATTACAACACACTTATTTTAATATAAACCAAATTAACTGTGATTAAAAATTAATTAGTTTTTATTTAAAAAATTAATTTTAATGGTTTCGTACAAAATTAACATGATAATGAATAATATAATGAATTTAACTAACAATTTATTGTACTCGCTTCAGCGGTACATATACTAAAATTGATCAATTTATTACCCGGTTTTGCTCATAAAATTTAATTAACGATTTATTTCATAGTTTTTCTCGTAAAATTACACCATTTTCGTCGGGTACCATCAGAACTCATATTTTTTGTAGTTTATTTCAAACTAAGTACATGTAATTTTGTCGTTATATTAATTACAACATGTTATTTTAATGTAAACCAAATTAAACTAGATCAAAAATTCATAAGTTTTTATAAACATTGTTTAATGACGATGGTTAGGAGTAACTTTATTTAAAACAATTAAGTTTAACAAACAATTAATTAGATGGTTGTGCTCATAAAATTTAACTAACAATTTATTAGAAGGTTTTGCTCAAAATAGTGCATTAAGAACAAAAGATGTGTTGCGATTGTGATAGTGATCATTGTGATAAACGCTGTGGACTGTACGCGACGTGTGCTTGCGTCGGATAGATGTGCAAACCCCACCAAAACGTGGCAAGGCGTCGGGTAGCGTCGCATGGTGGAGCATCGGGTAGGTGTGTTCCTGGCTTTAAGCCGGGAACACACTTACCCGATGCAACGCTATGCGACGCTATCCGACGCAAATTCAAAGTCCAATTTTCCATAAGATTGTATAAACCCCGTTCACATCTGCCGGATGCTATGCAACGCTACCCTACTCTATGCTATGCGATCCCCACTGTCTAGATTTCGTCGGGCCGCATCGAGTACAGTTGAAGACAAAAGAACCGGAATCATATTTTTATTCAAACTACATGTATTATTGTCGTTATATTTTATTTTACTACAAACCAAATTAACCGAGATCAAAAATACCTTATGATGTGAGATTTTACTATTCCCACTTGTGATGAAAACGGGTCGGTAAAATCCTGATTGTCATATCAACTTGAAAGGTATGAAGATGGTGAGAAAGAAATGCGTCTGAAAAACAAAAACATCGATGATATGTAGACCAAAATGATCGGAAAGGACCTAACAATTTTTTCGTAAACTGTTAGAATCTTAAGTACCTCCTCGTTCAGTGGAGTGTTTATTGTACAAAAACAAGTCTGCTTTTTTTTACAATCAATTGACATCAATTCATCACGATAGTTTTCAAGTAACGGATTTGTTTTTCCATTCATGAAGGCTAATGGTTCCATCCAAAATAGCCATTAATCTGGTTCGAACTGTTCTTATAACCAGGTCAAAGTCCACACTAAGTGCGCAAAAATATCAATGCTTTACATTCTTGTTGGTCAATAACAATTGTTATGTTTAAAAATGGCCACTTGTTAAAAATTAGTAATAAAATGGAAGTTGTCAAGGAATGATTTGGTTAAATTAATCTGTCTAGATTCAATCTCTAAATTATGTACATGTTTGAACCTTTACTTTAGCAAATTTTAAAAATTCTTCCTCAAACATTCAAGACTAATCAACAAGATTTACGAGGCGACGCGCCGTGGGATTGAACGTCCCCGATGTAAATCGTCGACATTTCTTTTTGTAAAAAAAACTGCTGGTTTTGGGTTTCGCGCCCACTGCGATTGTGCTTCAAATTGGGTCGAAAAATAGATTCACTTTCTATCTGTATCTAGCGTAGGAAGGTAAAGAAAGTCGACGGTGACTGCTTTTAAGCCTTCGTCACTCGCTGGCGAATTTAAAACAACCCACAATAAAAACACTTAAACGAGGAGCGCAAGATTTTTTTAAAAAGAGAATTCCCAACCTGCGATCGTGTTACAAGTAAACTTTTGATAAAAGGTATATTTTTCGACTTTGTTCTACGTTTTAATCCAAGATGACGTCTAGGTCAGTGGTTCATATAAAGAAACTTAGAGAAGCTCGACACTTTGGTAATTACTTAACGGAATAGCAGAGAAAATAAACTATCCAAACATGAGATGTAATTAGGAACACCTAAGAAGTCAGTGTAAAAAGTAATTTTAGAAAACCTAATCCTGAAGTTTATCTATACCAAAACTAGAGAAATCTTTGTACAATTAGCATAGTTTGTTTGGAATAAAACTTTTCCTATTTAAATTAGAAAAGTGGATGTCAGCTTTCTAACTTTTACAACGAATAAAAACAAACATATTATTTGTTTTTTTAGTTTATTTATTTAAACCTGCCCCAATTGTTACTTATGTAAATTCGATATCAGTTTGTATGATTGGGCTGGTGAAAAAATAATGCAGGTTTTGAAAAGTCAGTCAAAACTATTTTTTTTTTTTTAATGAAAATTTATTCGAAATATTGTCCACCACAATCTTTACTTCATTGCCAACATGTAATAAGAGCTATTCCGATGACATAAAAATCTTTATTTCGACTCACGATAAAGTTTTGGTAGGCGTTTTCAGCTTCGCCGCGTTTCTAAAAATTTTATCGCTCAAGAAGAGATCAAAATGTCTAAAAAGTGGAAGTATGTAGGCGTGAGGTTGGGTGAATTTGGAAAGTGCGGTCATGTTTCATATCCAAGTCCTAAGTTTACGCAGCCTTGCGACATGTGGCCTGGTGCTATCGTGAAGAAAAATCGGCCCTTTACGGTTTACCAACGCTGGACAAAGACGTTAAAGTTTTGTCAATTTCTTGGCAATATTTCTCTGCTGTGACATTTCACCATAATTCAGGCAAATTATAGTGAACAACCCAGCAGTACACCACGAAACAGTCACCATGTAGTTTTTGGTGTGGAGATTTGGCTTCGGGAAGTGCTTTTGCGCACCCACTGACCAGTACTCCTCCTTTTATCGTTATGATTTGGCCGAATTTCTTTTGAACCAATGGCGCTATAAAAAAAAACAGAAACATGTTTAATATATTTAGTCTAGTTTCAAATTTATACCTTTATATAGAGAAAAATTATTCAGGATTCCTCAGACCAGTTGAACTTCGAAATTTCAAATACGAAACTATACATCCTGAAACAACATTTTAAAGGATTTTTTACGCTGAAAACTTTTGATGCAATCGATTTTAAGTGAAAAAAATGAAAAGTTTTGGCAAAAAGTTTGAAAAAATAGACATTTAGTTGAACATGCAATCATTTCTCCTATTATGATGCTTTACGTTATTTCGCATGATCTAAAAAGTCAACTTAATACAACGTAATATGGTTTGGTTTTAATTTTACACTTTACTTTGGAGATCGTGAGATGCGGTCTGGTGTGACGTAGGTTTTAGAAAAAAAATTTTCTTTATCGTGCCAACGTTTCGATCTTTGTTGAGATCCTCTTCAGGGCTCAAAGTGTTTGTTTTCCGTGTAGATGTGTCATTTTTGTCTGTCGTGGCACGATAAAGAAAATGTTTTTCTAAAACCTAGTCACACCAGACCGCATTTCACGATTTCCAAATATTAAAAAAAAGTTAAAAAGCAGTTCTGAACCCTTGTCTGAAACACCCAATGGATATTTAAATCTTAAGCACTCCTGTTTGATAAAAATGACTTCATTGTCATCTTCATCGTCGGGAAGAGTTCAATGAAAGTAGAATTAATATAAATTAATTATTGGGCTGTATACCCTTTGGAAAATAATGGGAAAAGAAAGTTGGGAAAAGTGTATTGACAATAATGGAGGTAAAATGATCAATTGTTTTTATTTTATAACCATAAATCTGTACTATTTTCCGGACTCCTCAATACAAAGACGTTCGTATGTAATGGAGCCTAACCTCGTTGATGGATTGATAAGTCCGAGGTCTGACCCCAGTATGACACTCGAGATGGGTGATTCTTAAAGCCAGACGGTAATTTATTGTAAGTTACACAAGTTAGAATGGCCGATGGACTACGAAAAGTGATAGGCTCGACTCTGTACATGTGGAGGTTTGCTCTTATATAAATCCATCAATCAATCTTATCACAATGGATTTTTTTAAACTGAGTATGGTTGTTATCACTTATTTCATAAATTCAAAATTTTCAAGTTTGAAATGACATTCACCTTTGATAAGTTGATCATCGGAAAATCTGAAGAAGTAAATATAGATTAAGTGAATAAAGCAAAGTTAGTGTAACAAAACAATACGAAATTGGACGAGAAAACTGCTCTGGCAATAAAAACCCACCTTATTATCTCTTTACTCTTGAAATATAAGTTAGAGAAACGTGGCTGCTACGAGTGTTAGGATGTCCATAGTCGATAAAGGCATCATTTGACACTCCTCAATTTTAATTGTTGGGACCGTTTTAATTTAAAGTTCGTCTGATTCTTTTGGGGAGAGAGGTACTTAAAAAAAACGGCAGAGGGTAATCATTTCAAAGGTCCATTCACACTACTCCCTTTTCATTTCCTTCCAGGTGGAATCTAACGGTGCGCTTAAGACCAATTGGCTTTACCCATTAAACCCATTTCGCGGCCTTGAATGAACTGCCTTCCGTCCAAAAACGACGGTGGGATTAGAAATTAAATCGGAACGGTTATAAATAATCCATCTGTAGAAATAACTATCAGGCCGTCGGAAAAACGGCATAAACGATCGGTCGTTTATTTTTAAAAGACAGCGATTTTAAAATAATGAGAATAGAAAAAAACAGTGAACCGTTAAATATTTAGAAACCAGGCTGGTTTGGCTAATCAACCAGACAAAACTAGTTGACTTTGACGTCAGTTTTATTCGTATGACCTAACCTTTTCTTCTTCCCAGATCTGTCTGTAGCGAAATTACGCTGCCGGTTTCTTCATGTCATAACATTGCCATTATTTTACCAATTTAAAATCTGACTGCACCATTGTTTTCAGCGTAAAAAAATGATGTGTCAGGATGTAGATCGTATTTGAAATTTTGAACTTGAACTGGGTTTGAGGTACCCTATATAATAACAACATTAAATGTGTTTAACAAACAGGAAATTCAATATCGGTGTGTGGCTTTAGTGACCGTTAGTTAATAATTGTTTGGCGATCGTGAGATGCGGTCTGATGTGACGTAGCTGTTAGAAAAACCTTTTCTTTATCGTGCCAACGTTTCGGTCTTTATTAAGATCATCTTCAGGCCTTGGGTTGTCTGCATGTTCAACTAAATGTCTATTTTTTTCAAACTTTTTGCCAAAACTTTTCATTTTTTTACAAATTTAAAATCGATTGCACCATTGTTTTCAGCGTAAAAATATGATGTCTAACGATGTCGGTCGTATTTGAAATTTTGAACTTGAACTGGGCCTGAGGTATCCTGTAAAATAACAACATGAAATGTGTTTAATAAACAGGAAATTCGATGTCGGTGTGTGGTGTTTAGAGACCGTTAGTCAATGATTATTTGGAGATCGTGAGATGCGATCGGGTGTGCCAACGTTTCGATCTTTATTGAGATCATCTTCAGGGTCTGGGATTTATAAACATTGTTTAAATTTTACAAATACAAGTAGGATATGAAAAAATGGATTTATACAAAGCTAGAAATTCATTTTTTTCACATCTTACATGAATTTGTAAAATTTAAACAATTTTTATAAATCCCAGGCACTGAAGATGCCAACGTTCCGATCTTTATTGAGATCATCTTCAGGGCTCGAAGTTTTTGTTTTCCGTGTATCATTCTTGCGTGTCGTGTTGAAAGTGCCCAAAACGTTGGCAGGATATCATTACTATCACCAAATAATCATTAACTAACTGTCACTAAACACCATCCATTTTTTTAAAATTATGAAATAAAATTGCGAAGGCTTTGCAGAGATTCGAACCTAGGACCGCTAGTTGGGTCAGCAGTAGCAAATTCGAGTTGGGAGCTTGAAGATTATCAAAAGTGTATTAACTTATTCTAAAATACAATTAAATTATTTGTGGCCATCTCGGGGCATCCTGATCCGCCAATTCTTGCTGTTTTGATATGTTAGGTCGTATTTTCACATCACCACGTCAAGTGGTGGTTCATCTCGCAGACGAACGATAAAATCAAAAATTGAATTGAGAACATTTTCCACTGGTTCAGGGAAATATAAACTCAGGTTTTTTAGTTCCTTTTTGTTGAGGAGGACTTCTCTCTCCCATTGGGCTGTTCATGCGAGTAGCTTACCTCATGCCTGTCGTAAGATCCCAGTATCAACAGATTCAAAAGTGTTCAGATTAAAAAAAATACACATACACAATTGGAGTTGCGACATCGGTATAAGCTGAAAGTGAGGTATGCCGTTGTATCGGAAAGTCAGCAGTATAAATGGTATAAAGGATGGGAGCAAGAATGCTCCCTTGTGGTTTGGTTATTACGTGTTATTTATTGGTTATTATTTTCTATCCTTTAATAAAAATACAACATTTTCATCAGAGGTATGATATGTACGTCTACATCGGGCAGTAGGTTATAACTCGCTGTTGTCTCTTCATACTCATACTCACCTCTAAGGGGTTTCAGTTTCTTTCTGTTCAGAAGAACTTCTCTCTCCCTTTGGGTTGTTTTTACGAGTAGCTTACCTCAAGCCTGGCATAAGATCCCGGTTATCAACAGATACAAAAGTCGTGCTGAACCCGCACATGAACCCCTACTGGGTTCATCTCCACTCGTTTTTTGAGTTATTGAAACACGTCCTCACACCGGTGAGGAACTCGACTCTCAGACCAACACCAATCAAGATACAAATGTGTTGTCTAGTAACTCAAGACTCCAGTTTTTTATTAACGTGGCTGTTGTTTAATCTTACGAGGCTCCTTCTTTAGCTAGTGTGTCTGCTGCATCCAAGACCTGAAACCCACTGTAGCGTTATACTATATTTTCGAGCATTTGCAGGCCCACGGAAGATAACGATGCGTATGTTACGATTTGGTAATATTAATCAAGTTTAATCTAAATGTAAGGTATTGGTTGAGATAAAAAAGTCAAGTCACGAGCGGGATTCGAACCCACGATCTTCGGCTAATAGCCGCTGCTCTACCCAACTTTTGAATTTTCCCTCCTTTTTGCCATTTTTCAAATGTCGTGTACTTTATTTGATTCTCGGCGACAAATGAAATGGCCACAGAAGGTTAAAAGTCAGTGTCACGAGCGGGATTCGAAAAAATGGCAAAAAGGAGGGAAAATTCAAATGGTGGGGGTGATGGGAGGTTGGTGTCCGAAGGGATCGATGTCACGATAGCTCAAGTGATAGAGCAGCGGCGAATTTAGCCGAAGGTCGTGGGTTCGAATCCCGCTCGTACACTGACTTTTATACCTCAACCAATACCTTATATAAATATTAATTAATAGAAAGAGGTAATTTTGCCAATCGGACCCCGAAATGTAATAAGTTTAATTAATCAAGATAGTTAAGTTGGCTATGGACATTCAGTGATAGCCATGTTCCATAGAATAAGGTCGGTGAGTTTATTCTTTTATAAATATTGCATTTTTTTGTTCTATCTAAGTATTGCCAGTATGTTTGTGGGGTTCTATTAAGTAAATATACTTGTTTGTTTGTGTTAATTACACTTGATTGTGTTTTTATTTCTTTTATAACGGATATATTATAAACCCTCTTATTTTTACTAAGACTAAATCTATCCGTAATACGTTATTCTCGTAGGCTCAAAGAGCCTTTAGGGCTTCCTGGCTGTCTGATAGTATTGTAATTGTACCACCCTTGACATGTTTGTTATTGATCTCGTATGCACATGTTTTCAATGGCTAGTATTTTCTCTGATATGTCAGAGACGGCTTAGGCTTTATTAGTTATGTTAACTTTGTCTAAAAGTTGGCTTTAATTCAATGCTTTCTTTCCTCTGTCCGATGAATTCTCAGTTCCTTAGTCGCTGCCATCCTTCAGGAGGCGTTCAATCTCATAGGATCATGCTTTGATCATTTTTGATTTGCCAGGCCGTGGACGGCACACCGGGCAGGCGAACAGGCGCCCAGTCAACGGCATTCCACCCACCGGGTAATACCACCTGCATTGAACATTAATGTTTTGCTAGGAGCAGCCGATCTTTCAGAGGGATGTGCACCCCTCTGCTTTCATTTACATGCCACCCAGATCAGAGGTCCTAGTGCTGACCCGAGGTTCGCCAGAAGTGGATACAACCAACCCAAGCCCCGCCCCCACCCACCAGGGCCACGCAACCCGGCTATCCGCTGTGAAATTGTCTGTTGCTTATCCTCACTGCAACTAATTATTAATTATTTCTGGCTTCAAAATTATCGTTGTTTATCGATTTTTTCTTCTTTCGTTTCTTCCCTATCTTATACTCTCCATTCTTCCATAGGTATGCACATATGCGAACGAGCAAGCAGGCGCACACACACACATATATACAGGGTGTGTCATTTTTTGACGCATCATTGGAAAATCACCGTGGGTGAGTTTAAATCTGACTTGAGGCTTATTTCCTTTGATTAATACGTTAATAACAGAAAGTGAGTCAATTTTCGGTGCATCATAGGAAAATCAACGTTGGTGCGTCTAATTATGACTCGGCACATTTTATTTTGTTAGTCTCGAACCAAAAAATAGGCGAGTCACTTTTCGACGCACCATTCGTTACAAATTAGTTTTAGTAGGTTGGAAGTAAAATAAACAAAACCAATATTATTAAAACACTATTCAAACACAATGTAAAAATTAAAAAAAAAATCTTCACAAATTAATTTGATTAAGATTTAAGAATATTTTTTCTGGTAAAGTAAAACAATTAAATAAATGTAACAATCTTCTTTTTTCTGGTAAAGTAAAAAAATTAAATAAATGGAACAATCTCCTTTTTTCTCGTAAAGTAAAAAAATTAAATAAATGTAACAATCTCCTTTTTTCTGGTGAAGTAAAAAATTAAATAAATGGAACAATCTCCTAATTAAATAAATGTAACAATCTTCTTTTTCTGGTAAAGTAAAAAATTAAATAAATGGAACAATCTCCTTTTTTCTGGTAAAGTAAAAAAATTAAATAAATTAAACAATCTCCTTTTTTCTGATAAAGTAAAAAAATTAAATAAATGTAATTATCTCCTTTTTTCTGGTAAAGTAAAAAAATCAAATAAATGTAACAATCTCCTTTTTTCTGGTGAAGTAAAAAATTAAATAAATGGAACAATCTCCTTTTTTTTCTGGTAAACTAAAAAAATTAAATAAATGTAACAATCTCCTTTTTTCTGGTAAAGTAAAAAAATTAAATAAATGTAACTATCTCATTATTTCTGGTAAAGTAAAAAAATTAAATAAATCTCCTTTGTTAGCAAACCAAAATTGTTCAAAATCATTAAAATAATTGTTCGAACAGACCTCCATTTGCTGCAACACAGTAGCCTAGTCTATCGTAAAACGATGATCGGACGAAAAAAATACTCTTAAACCTTAATCAAATTAATTTGTGAAGAATTTTTTTTAAATTTTTACATTGTGTTTGAATAATGTTTTAATAATATTGGTTTTGTTTATTTTCCTTCCAACCTACTAAAACTAATTTGTAACGAATGGTGCGTCGAAAAGTGACTCGCCTATTTTTTGGTACGAGACTAACAAAATAAAATGTGCCGAGTCATAATTAGACGCACCAACGTTGATTTTCCTATGGTGCACCGAAAATTGACTCACTTTCTTTTATTAACGTATTATTCAAAGGAAATAAGTCTCGAGTCAGATTTAAACGCACCCACGTTGATTTTCCAATGGTGCGTCAAAAAATGACACCCTGTATAATTTTTCTGTATCAAACGCGTTGTTCTCAGAAATTCAAAGAGTCTATTGATAACAGGGGATCATCACCAAGAATCCCTTAGCTTGTTGTCCCTCACTTCTCTCCATTCCTCCTGCCACTTCTGCCATATCTTTTCTTTCAAGTGGGAGATAAAATCTGTGACAGGAGTGTACTTAAGTGGGATCCCATCAATAGTGGCCCGTTTTGCAGCAATATCCACCTTGTCGTTGCTCACCGCAGTGTCCTGGAATCCACACGAAAATACTTGTATGCTGGAGAGTCTCAATCGTTCCAGAGTAAGCAATATCTCCTGGACCAGCGGTTGCATAGAGAATCGGTTTTCCATTGCTGTAAGTGCCGATAGGGAGTCTGCGCAGACTAACAACGAGTTGCCTATAGTAGATACTATGTTAAGGCATTTACCAATCGCAGTTAGTTTGGCAGTATAATTATTGCAGACATTTGGCAGGGAGAGCATGTACCCTTTTTGTGGGTCATGAATGCCGCGCTTGTTCCGTTTTCGCTATGTGATCCGTCGGTGAAGGCAAGGGTGTGGCTTGGGAATGTGGCCCTTATTCTTGAAAATTCCTGTCTATATAGGCTTTGTACGGGGCAGTTTGAGAATGAGTTCCAAGTAGCTGTGGGTGTCTTTTAAGAGTACCTTTTATGGTAATAAGGCATGCTACTGAATTTTTTTATGGTAGTTCTCTTGCCTATCATTTGTTCTGGCTTTGACTACCATATGTAACATGAATATGGATCTGGCTATCGTAAGGTATGACCATCAAGGTAATTTTAGGATTTAATTGCTTTGTGCGTCATGCGTTTCTTTGAAGTGGTTAGTCTACTTTGGTCGAAAATATACTTAAGTATGTTTTATTGTTTGATTTCGCAGTGTTAAAATCGTAAGAGTTAATATTTTCTTTGTCACTGGCACATATATAGGAGAGGTTCATATTCCTTGGTGTAGATTTATCATCTTCTCAGTCTTTTAAATTAAATGTTTAAAGAAATTAACTTAACCAAACAATAATTCAGAAATCGTGAGATGCGGAATCGTGTGATGTAGGTTTCAGAAAAACATTTTCTTTATCGTGTCAACGTTTCGACTTTTATTGATATCATCTTCAGGGCCTGGGATTTACAAGCATTGTTCAAATTTAACTGCATTGGTACTATCAATCAGTGCCACAAGAATGGCAAAATTACACAGAAGACAAACACTTTGAGTGAGTAAAATTTAAACAAAGTTTGTAAATCCCAGACCCTGAAGATGATCTCAATAAAGATCGAAACGTTGGTACGATAAAGAAAATGTTTTTCTGAAACCTACATCACACCAGACCGCATCTCACGATTTCTGAATAACTATCGACTAACGGTCACTAATCACCACACATTTAACCAAAAAACTCCAACTGTTGGTAATCAGCCCAATTCCGAGCACAATCAGATTTGATGTATTACGCGTTAGGGTGAATCCCCTTCACACGATGCAAAACTCGTTTCATTGCGAGTGTAAAATAAAAATAAGAAAAAATATTTGTGCCACAAACTCAATTTAATTAAACGGAAAAGACAAAAATTGGGACCTGATCCAAATAAATTATAACAAAACCTTAAAAAAATAAATGTATTCAGATTTGAAAAAAATATGTGATCTTTGGCATACGCAACTAACACCTTGCCATTTACATAAAAAGAGCAGGTGTCTTCAAACAAAATTGAGAGAATCCTTCCTCGTCCTTTCGTAGCTCAACTCGCACTGCTCGATCCTGCTGTTGGGGATTAGCTTATCCTTTGAGATAAGCATCTCATTTTTGAAAATATTGTTATAGATGGTAGGATATTGCATTTTACAGTGAAGTCGACGAGAAATGATTATTTTTTTGCTCTTTGTCATCCGTGTTGTTTTAACACGTGCACCTTCTCTGTGTCTGTCTCTTCCCACCTGAGTCCCAGGTAAATTCATTTAGCTCAAACCGATAAAGTGTCACTTTAAGTATGCCTCCTGAAACCGTTATCGACATCGCCCACGTCATTATGTTTAAACGGGAAATTATCCCTTCACCCTTGACCCTGGCTTTCTCCTGGATCGGCAATCAAAATTTACACTTTTAACATGAATATTCAGCCTATGATCGTCAAACGCTAAGAACATCCGTCGACGTCCGTTTATGGATTCTGCCCGTGTTCTTTCTACAATGGCCTGGCAGGAAATTAAAATTCGAACTAATATTATTCGTACGGGTTCAATTACGGTTTTTATTCCATTTACAAGTACAATAATAGCAGTGGAATACTAAAGTCAAGTAAACCGTGACAAATGTTTTTTATGTAAAGAAGTATGCTACAGTTAATAGCTGCTCTAATGGCTGATGTAACCAAACAATGCCAGCTATGATGCATAAACTGGAATGTTTTTATTTACACAAACAAATAAAAGCTTAATAAGGTTGAAATCTATTACAAGATGCGAACTTTTTATTGGTTTAAAAATTACTCCTGTGAGTACGGCTGATGCAAAAAATTTATGCTGGGAAGATTGGCAGAAACACTGGGCCACAATGATCGACAAATTAAAATAAATGAAACTGTCGGTCAAACCGTGGGCCGTAGAGAGGCTAGGTAAAAACAACCCAGAGAATAGTATTAAGGTTTTTAGTTGAGATAAAAAAGTTAGTGTCACGAGCGGGATTCGAACCCACGATCTTCTGCTAGACACGCCGCTGCTCTACCACTTGAGCTATCGTGACCTCGATCCCCTCGGACATTAACTTCCCATCTCAACCCTACCTTTTGAATTTTCCCTCCTTTTTGCCATTTTTCAAATGTCGTGTAATCTATTTGATTCGTGGGTTCGAATCCCGCTCGAGACACAGACTTTTCTATCTCAACTAAAAACCTTAATTATTTGAAAGATGTTCATTGGTCAAGCGGACCACGAAACTAGTGAATTTAACCAGAGAATAGTGTTGACTCGACTGCGAATAGGCCACACCAGACTGACGCATGGGCATATCCTTATTAACAAAAGGCAACGGAGATATACCCCGTGCTGCGCACAACTAACCGTTCAACATATACTGATCGATTTCTACAATATGTTGCTTTTCTTCTAGTCTCAAAGAGGTATTAAAACACGGCAGTGACGGCAGCAAAAAGTTGATCAAATACCTGAAGCGAATAAATGCATGGCCGCATTTGATGCTTTTCCACACGTGATTTTCCTACCTGAAATTAATGTATACATTAGCGTGAGTGTTGAGTATGTATGGGTGGGTTCTGCCGAAATATACCCACAAAACTAAGTTAGGATGTTTCTGTGAGTATTTCTGTCTTGAATGAATGTATTTATTAGCGTGAGTATGTGGGGTGTGTAGTGGAGGAATTTAGCGTACCTCACATACCGACCAAACTAATTTAGAAAGTTTCTGTCAGTGTTTTGTGACTTGAATGATTTATTAGCGTAAGTATGTGGGGGTGGGTACTGGTGGAATGTAGAATACCTCACAGACCTACTAAACTAGATTACCTTTAGGTATGGTGTTTTTAGAGTGAAAGGGGCGTAATATTAATACCCCAGTCGCTCATCAATTTTTAGCTGTACATTGGTATGAAAGGTTATAATCAGGATTTATTAGCACGACTGAAGTAAGTCCTTCAGCGGAATGACGAGTACCGTGAAATTCGCCAAAATAAGGTTAGGCTTAGTTTGAATGCTTCGGTATCAGTTGTAGAGCCTTTTTACCACGCGTGGAGCAGTAAAAACGAGTAGAAATCAAGTCCCGAAAGTCTAAGAAAGGTCTAATAAACCGCGAGGTTCTGACAATTGCCCGGTAGCTAACCGGCTGAAAAAAATTTCCTACATTTATTTCAAATTTTGACATATTAGTCGGTCAAACGCGTTTCACCTTTTCGCCAACTTCAGTGCTCTTAGTTATTCCGTGGGTTAGGATGATCATATTACTCCAGCAAGAAACTTGAGGAAATTTGAGGTCACGCCGGCCGAAATGATGGTAAACAACCAGGGCCCAGGTTCATCTAAAGCTAGCTAAAGTGGAAAACACACTATGTAGTTAACATTAATTTTATTTTTGTTTTATACATAAGTTAGGTAATAGTAAGGTTAGGAAAAGTGAGAATCGAGCACAATTTGCAAGCCAGAAAGCAGACTACAGTCCTGACGAAGGCTGAGAAAAAGAGACTTGAACCACACTAATCCATAATGTGAGGAGCAGTAGAAGCTGCCATAAAAGTAGTTAGTAGTAATAATAGCAGCGTGTGTTCGACTTGAAAGTCGTCTTGTCCATTACGATTTCTCCTACATCATCTATTACCATATATATATNATTATATACCATCAATCTATCACAATTGGGAACATATGCCTATTTGGCTGTAGACAGATATAGTTAGTACAATTCTTGGGAGGTTTTTGGTAATACACCTTCGGACTAATCAAGCAAAGGACTGTGAACAAGACTCAGTGGAGAAATCTGCCTGATTCTGTATCGAACAGCTAGCTTAGCCAATACGTCATGCACTCTAATTGTATCTATTATTTTGAAATCAGATTCAGTTATATTTTGGATGATGAAGTGAAAAACTAGCATAGGACGATTTGATCTTGAATTCTTCTTGAGGCAAGACGTCTTTCGTAAATCGATCCTGCTTATTATCCTGGAAAATCATCGACCAAAGTACTGTAATTGTAAATTTTCTATTCAATTTTCAGGTAGATCAAATTTTAACAACGAATTTTCCAATCTATTTGGACTAGGTGTAAAGAATTATGGTCTCGAAATGCACAAGGT
This sequence comes from Cimex lectularius, assembly GCF_000648675.2. NCBI lineage: Eukaryota > Metazoa > Arthropoda > Insecta > Hemiptera > Cimicidae > Cimex > Cimex lectularius. The sequence continues at coordinate 468,779 of NW_019392868.1, read as the reverse complement.
TTCCAAAGAGTGTCGGTCTCAATTTCAGGATTTTCCATACAAATTTCAACCGAGCTCAAATTATTTTTTTATCACCGTATACTTACATAGGATAACTTGACAATTTTAGTCCTTTTTTATTTTGGCGTCGAATAAAGAAATCTTATGAATAATTAAGAAAATAGGTTGCAATGAATCAGTATCAACATTTCATATATATAAACACTTGAAATATCTACCAAAATTATAGGCTTAAAATGAAATAATGGAAATGGTATTTAGCCTATAAATAATTTTTGATAATTGGCAAACTGTCATGGCGTTGTGAGCCGAATATCGAAGACAATCGCACCAATCATCTCCCATAAAAGTCCATACAATTTAGTAAACTCATGCCATGAAATGATTCGGTCGTAAAACACGTCGATTGACCCCAATTGTTAGCTTATTTGTGACTAAGCAAGCGGTTTAACTTCCTTGTAATTTTAATAGAGCCATCCCAGCGTTACCGGCCTCGCGACCTCCTAAATGACAATGAGAGTAAAAGTAAAATAATTACTGCCGTACAGTAGAGTTCAACGACCAACCTTGGTGGGTGAAACCACTTTTCAATACATTTTTCATGCCATAGTCAATTAAAAAGCCAAGGGCTGCGCTGGGTTTCGAACGCAGAAACGCTAGCGTAACAAATGCGAGTTGGAGCCACAACCACTTGGCCACCGCGTCCCATGACAGTAACAGTGAGGAGTATACTATTGAGTAATTTTTTTATTTTTGTTAATTTTTTTTTTAAATATTACATGTATTGTGTTGGTGCAAAATTAATGCAGATTTGAAAATTACAGGTTCGAGTCATGTAAACAAAACTAAATCCTCAAATCTAATTTATGGATTATAATAAATACTTCACGATTCGTAGATGGCCCCCCGAGAATTTGAGCCGGAAACAAGGATTCGTCCTTACGCGATTAAGAATAGGCCATACGCGGTTGACACACGGACACCTGCTCTTGGGCCAAAGCCCGCGCAGGTGCCCCTTATGCAGAGAAAGGTTGCTCGATGTGTCCCACATAATAGAGGCAGGAAACATGCCATGCCTTGGCTCCTTACAGGGAGCGTGTAGGCACGCCATCCAATGTGAAGATGGTACTCGATCACTGCAGCAAGTTTCACGGTCCCCTGTTCCGCTTTTTAGGAGAAGTTTGTTTTTTTATTGTATATAATATGTCTCATGTGTTGTGTGTCTATATGTTTTGTCTGAGTGAATGTATTTATCAGCGTGAATGGCGAGGGGTGAGGGTGAAATATAACGTCATCATCGCCCCTCGAACGTTGAGAGCGTAGGAGTGTGTGTTCGGAGTCGATGGCGGAATAAAAGTACTCCACCGACCCGAATCTAGATTAGTTTGAGTATAGGTCGGTGGAGGAATATCAAGTACTCCACCGACCAAACGAAATGAGTGTACTTATGAATGTATTTATGTGTATGAATGTATTTATTTATATGAATGTAGTGCTTGAAAGGGTAAATAGAATATAGACTTAGTTGGGGGCTAAAATGACCTAGATGTCGGAAGCCCCAGGCAAAAATAAAATAAAATAAAATAAAAATACTTTTAAATGTTATCTTTTATTTTTATCGATTAGGTTTCGTGGTCCGATTATCCAATTAAATTCTTTTTAATTAATTAAGGCATTGGTCAAGATAAAAAAAGTCAAATCTTATAGCTAATATTGAATTTTATAAGAGGGAGGACCTGTGAAATGAAAATGTTTAAACTAGTTTTTCCTCAAATTTATTTGTACGAATTTAAACTTGGGCTAAGTGCAGTCCAAACAGCGCGTTATCAAAACAGTTTGGAGGAGGGAAGCATTAGCGAATGCACTGTGCAGCGATGGTTTCAGAGATTTCTTCTTAAAGATTTCGATCTCGAAGACAGGGAAGATCGCGGTAGGCCTTCTGTGGACGACGGCCATCTCATAACGTTGATTGAAGAAAATTCACGTAAGACAACACGGGAAATTGCGGAAGTGCTTAAGTGTTGACCACTTAAACGCTGTTCGCCATCGGGAGCAAATTGGTAAATAAAGAAGCTCTACAAGTGGGTACTCTACGAACTAACCGAAGCCCAAAGAAATCGCCTTTTGAAATTTGCACGTCTTTTCTGGTGCACAACCAAAATAATCCATTTCTCGATCAAATCATAACTTGCGATGGGAAATGGATACCTTGTATATTACCTTATTATTTTTATTATTTTATTATCGTCAATATTTAATATTTCAATTTATTCCCCGTTTTGTTACCCGTAAGTAAATAAATATAACCTGAATAATTGGGTTCAAAGTTGTCCAAATTGTAAACAGGATTCACAATAAGAGAGTTTTTTAATATTTCACATGATGTCTTGTTAAAATTTCATTTATCCCATTCTATTTTCTTCAAGTAAATTTAACTAGTTTTATCCCTGCCTGTATTTTTTTGGGATTGGGAAATTATTAAGTTTTTCAAATGACCTCGATAAACTGAAACCGTTAAATGACTGGGTACTACGTTTATATGCAGAACAGATTGCTTTTCCATTTTTAGGATGTGAGGACCCCAAATAATTTAATTAGCCTTAATGAGAATCTCATTTTGTCTAAAACCGAACCAACCACCCGTAGACGTAGACGCCAACCCTTAACGGTAGTGATCAACGATGTGGAAAAAGTTTTCCACGCTCTCTTAACTGGAAATAAATCTGAGCTGAATGGGAACGAACTGATGTGATATACCGTTTACCACATTACTGGAATTTTATAATGGAATTAAAAGAAACGAAGAGAATATTAAAAACAATTGAGAGGGTCCGTCTACAGAAATGAAGTAAAAAACTTAAAAACTATAATAATTTAAAAATTATCATAAGTAATGGAAACTATTGGGTTGTCCGGAAAATAATGCAGGATTTTAAGTTTTCATTAAAAAAAATCTATATAAAATATTCTGTTTACGTTTACAGGATTACTCATTTGTATGAATGTCAACACTTATTAATCCTCTTCCAAATGATATTGTTTGTTTACCTCTGTAGCATTCCGTAACTTGGAAATAATTCAGTCATCCTTATAATGTCAAAGCGAGAATTTCGTACGATTTTCTTTTACGAGTTTAAACTCGGCCGAAGCGGAGCCCAAACGGCTAGAAACATTAACCAAGTCTGGGGCGAGGGTTGTGTTAATGAGTGCACTGTGCAAAGGTGGTTTAAAAAATTTCGGGAGGGAGATTTCAGCCTTGAAGATGAAGAAGGTCGTGGAAGGCCTTCCTCTCTTAATGATGATGTTCTGCGATCAGTGGTGGAAGAAAACCCCAAAACAACTGTTCGAGAACTTGCAGAGCAACTCAAAGTCAGTAAAACGACCGTCGCTGACCACCTCAAGGCGATTGGAAAAGTGAAAAAACTCGAAAATTGGGTTCCACACTCATTAAACGATCGCCAAAAAATCAGCGCTTTGATGTTTGTGCATCACTTCTTTGTCGAAACAAAAATGACCCATTTCTGGCCAGAATTGTTACATGTGACGAAAAGTGGATTCTCTACGATAACACTAGACGTTCTGGACAGTGGCTCGACAAAGGAGAAGCTCCAAAGCCCCCAACTCATCAAAAAAAGGTAATGGTTACGGTATGGTGGGCTTCATTTGGTTTAATACACTACAGCTTCTTAAATCCTGGCGAAACCATCAATGCTGAATCATACTGTAACCAAATTAATACCATGCATCAGAAATTGGCAGTAATGAAGCCCTCTTTGGTCAATCGGAAAGGGCCCATTTTGTTGCATGACAACGCTCGACCACATGTGTCACGTGTAACGTCACAAAAATTATTGGAGCTTGGCTATGAAACTTTGCCTCACCCAACCTACTCTCCGGACCTCTCGCCTACTGACTACCATTTTTTTAGACACCTGGACCACTACTTACAACACATAATATTCAAAAATCAAACGGAACTGGAAAATGCATTTATTGACTTTATCAATTCTAAAAATTCTGAATTCTACTCAGACGGAATTAATAAGTTACCAACACGTTGGGAGAAATGTATTGAGAGTATGGGAAATTATTTTGATTAAAGAACATTGCTTTAAAGTAACTAGTTTCTTTTTTTTTGTTTAATACCAAAATCCTGCATTATTTTCCGGACAACCCAATAAATAAAAATAGATTTTTTTTTGGCCACAATCTGCGCTTAGCCAAGTAACACACTAAACATACACAAGTCGAGGAACTATCCAGCGATAATACTTGTTTTAAAACAAAATCTTTTATTTTGTCTTGAGTCGTCTAGGAGTAATTTTAGGCAGTTATAGGGAGGAAAGTTGCAGGATGTTTAGAGATTTTGGTGAAATCTTTTATATCTAGAAATCGCAACGTCTTTCATTGCGTAGAGTGCTCTTGTAAACATAAAATTTTTATAAAGATCTTTATCAATGCCGTAAGTTCTGTAGGTTTTAGTATGTTGGTACAGATGAATCTCTTGCTGTCAAGGGATAATTGGTCGTCAAGTATATGTTTAATTAGACTGTGGGGGTCGTCAGAGAGGCTCGTGCGTGTCAAGAGCACATTCTCTAGATGACCCTGCGAGAACCTGGGCCGGAAATGAGGAATTGTCCTTCCCCGATTAAGAATCCTTACACGGTTGACACACCCCTGCTCCTGGGTAAAATCCCGTGCATGTGCCCCTTATGCAGAGAAAGGTGCTCAATTTTCCCATATAATGGAAGCTCGTCTTGGCTCCTTGCAGAGGGCGTGTAGGCATTCCGCTGAAGTTTTGACTGTTTCTCAGGCACTGTAGCAAGTTCCTGAGTCGCCTCTTCTGTTTTTTAGAGGAGGCGGTATTTTTTATTGTATGCATACCTGTTCTATCTGTTTTGTGGTTATTGTTTGGTTTGAGAGCGCGTATGTACTAGTGTGAGTGGTCAGGGGCTGATGGTGATATGTAACCATCGCCCCTCCAGCTGTGTTTGTGTGTTTAGGGCCTATAGCTGAATATTTATTAAACTTCCTGTCGACCCTAATTTAGATTACATTATTAATATTGTAAGTAGTCGGAGGAATATCGAGTACTCCACCGACTATACAAAGGTGTGAATGTAATTAATTGTGCGACTGTATTACAGATTATTTGTTTTAGACTAAATTATAGCTGAGGCCTGCAATGACCTGTCAAAAGTTGGTTGGGAAGCGACGATCTCCTGGGCACCTGACTTAAGGGGGACACTAACGACCCGGCCGTTAAGCACAACCCTTCGGAGTGAAAGTCCAATCACTCGGTAGTGTTGATTCATGTCTGTTCTTATATCTTTTGAACCCTGTGTGATGATACTAGGTGAGTTGATAATCTAAATACAGCCCAATTTATCGGACAACTTTTTCGATTCAAAAAATTAAAATCCTAATAATGTTAAACTTTTGCATTGGGAGGTTGTTAATTTAATGCGCCATTCTATAACTCATACTTGGTAGAGGTACTGTAGGTTTCGATCCTCAGGATCAATATTTGATGATAATACGGCGGTGATATCGGTAAATGTGAGAATCGTAGTCTCAGATTGAGATTTCTGCATTGTACACTGTGTATGACAACGGACCCAAGACGCTATCATGTGAAACTGCAGTATTTGCCCTATGCATAGGCAGGAAGAGGATCCGACCCAATAATCCTGAGGTAATTATCAGGCGGTTAGGATTTTAATATTGGAAAGTGTATAAAAGGTAAGATGCATTTCAGTTTCGAGATTTCCAGAGTAAATCGTAATGCCATGGACTCGATCGAAATCCAGCGAAACCCTCCCGAGAGGAAATAGTAAGTATCTACAACCCGATGACCTGTCGTGTAATAAAATTAAACCTCTTGAATCCAAATTGATAGTCTGGCTAATAAAGATTCGAGGATAGGGTGAATTTGTTCAGAGATTTTTCATAGATTGTCCTAAACCAGTAATCAAGTTACAGCACGGTAGGAATTTGGAAGGATGAGGTTTAGTCATTGGTCCAACAATGGCAAATTGATTTGGAGAATTATTAAATGAGATGGTTTATTCCATACAATTCCATACGCTTTTTGCCTTTACTGTCGGAAAAAATGGATCTTCCTGGAATGTATTCCTAGCCTTTTTATTTCTCTGGCGCAGAGTTCAATTGCAATAATTGCAGACTGGAAAACATTAGCGTATTTATCTAAATTTAAATTCACTAGTTTCGTGGTCCGCTTGACTAATTAATATCTTACGATTAATTAAGGTTTTCAGTTGAGATAAAAAAGTCAATGGCACGAGCGGGATTCGAACCCACGATCTTCGGCTTGATACGCCGCTGCTCTACCACTTGAGCTATCGTGACCTCGATCCACTCGGACACCAACCTCCCATCTCAACCACTAAATTTAAAGTCAGTTCGGTTTTCGGATTCGGATTTTGAGCCGTCGGAATAACAGTAGTTGGCCTTCAGAGGACTTTGACCCACTCTTCCTTTTCTGGTATGAGTACCTGGTACTTTTTGGTGAAGTAATATTTTGGAGTAGTGGCATAAATTGACACGTCTACGGCATCTACCTGTATTTCCTTCCTAAGCTTCCATTGTTCATGTTAGCCGCTGCTCTAGCTTCATAGTCTGTACATTCTCTAAAATATTATGGATACATCCAGAGTATGGGATGGAATTGAATTGAAACTGATTCATTGGAACTTAGGACAAAATTAAATAAGACGGACCTAATAGAAAGCCATCATTAAATCCTAAAAATAATAAAAATGAATGAAATAGCTACAAAAATCCTGACAAAGTGAAATTAGAAGAAAATTTTTACAGATCCTTAGGAAAAAATAAATAAATAAAAATACAATAAGAGATGTTTAGAATTATAAAAACCCTGAAATTGATAGAGTAGTTTTATTATGGTTCACAGGTCTACGATGGACACAGGTTCATGGAGTGGAGCAGGAGAAAGGCCTACATTTTGACCTAACGAAACCTCTAGACCCCACTACTATCAATTTTTCGCGCTGATATCCAAGCATAAGAAATGCATTAAAATGTGCACGGATTTGCATATTCTCAGACAGCCAAGCATCACGGAAGCCTTTTGACTCCTCTTATCTGGATCTCAAAGCTCTGGGAATGCATAACATAATTTCATCACCTGGGAAATCGAAATCAAGTTACTCTAATGTAAATGCCAGGAGGATTGAA